>NC_041218.1:19752435-19754207 GCF_002837175.3 Physeter macrocephalus
CCCCAACTCAGCCAAAAATAAATAAAAATAAAATAAATTAAAAAAAAAAAAAGAATGTAAAGATTTTTCAGTGGTATCACTAATAAATAAAAGCTCAAATTCCACCGTGCTCATTGTCAACCAACATATCCCATTTCTACCAATTCCAAGACTTCAGCCATAATGTTCCATATCTCCTATTTCACTTCCTCCACTCTTCCCCTCCATCCACCCCCACTACCAAGGCTCAAAATCTCCCAATCAAGTAGAACTGATTTTATGCCATGTCTGCTTTTACCTTTTTCCTATGTGATAAACCATTCACTTAAACCAAAAGGTAAATAGGATTTGCTTAATCTCTATCCTCCAAATCCTTGCAGACTAAACATGTACTTCAAGGAGATGTCACACAGCTTTCTATTACTACCATTCATTAAATCTTCATATTCTTGGTCAAATTTTTATTACATAATATTCTAATATAATACTTACAAAAAAGTGTAAAGCATAATGAATACCCATGTAGTTGCTACCCAGTTGAAAAAATAAAACAGTACAGAGTTAAAGCATTGAGTGTAATTACACTCCTTTTCCTTCTCCACTCCCACACACAGAAGTAACCATTATATGGACTTTAATGTTTACCATTCAAAATGCCTTTATATTTTATATATGTATGTATTGCTAAAGAGCACAAAGACATATCCACTTGTACAGTTTCTTATGTTTTTCAACTTTATATAAATGCCATTGCACCATATTCTTCTTTACGTTTGGGAGAGCGATTCACCTCTCTATATAAAGCTCCCATTAATTCCTCCTTACCGCTGGATAGAATGGGTAGCTTTTTATTGCTGTAACATATCAATGTATTTATCAATCCTTCTGCCAATGAATGATTAGGATGTCTCCAGTTTTTTGCTATACCAACTAAGGTAGGTTGTACTCCACTGGTAAATGATCTGTCTGCTTTTAATATCTTATCTTTGGCTTTGGTGTTCTACAGTTTTATTTTGCTGCATGAAGCCATGGGTTTCTTCTATCTTTCCTGCTTGAAATTCATTATACTTCGGGGATCCAAGGATGTATGTCATTTATCAGTTCTGGAAATTTCTCAACTTCTATTTCCTTAGATATTGCCTCTTTCCCATTCTTTCTATTATCTTCATTTGAAATTTCTTTCAGATATATGTTAGAACTTCTTATCTTGTCCATTCCATTTACCTATTGCTAAGAAAGAAACCACACCAAAACTTTGTAACCACCACCATTCTGTGGTTCAGCCATTCACAGGGCAGAGCAGAGATGCACCGTGTTTGTTCCAGGATGTCTGGCACCTTAGCTGGGAATACTCAAACAAATAGTAGTGATCCAAAGAGTTGGGACTGAACTCTCTATATGGTTTGGGATTCCTCAAAACATTGCAGCCACAGGGGAGCTGGATTTGTTTCCTGTCAGGGTTCCAAGAACAATTATTTCAGCAAACAAGGTAGAAGCTATATAGCCTTTTAGGACTTAAGCCTCTGAAATTACATAACAGGATTTATGCCACACACTCTGTTCAATCAGTCACAAGCCTGCCCTGTTTCAAGGGATGGACTCCATCTCAAGATAGGAGTAGCCCAAAATATACAAACAGCTCATGCAGCTCAATATCAAAAAAACAAACAATCCACTTAAAAAATGGGCTGAAGACCTAAATAGACATTTCACCAAGGAAGACATACAGATGGCCAAGAGACACATGAAAAGATGCTCAACATCACTAATTATTAGAGAAATGCAAATCAAAA
>NC_041218.1:19754274-19785529 GCF_002837175.3 Physeter macrocephalus
TAAAGAAGATGTGGCACATATATACAATGGAATATTACTCAGCCATAAAAAGAAACGAAATTGAGTTATTTGTAGTGAGGTGGATGGACCTAGAGTCTGTCATACAGAGTGAAGTAAGTCAGAAAGAGAAAAACAAATACCGTATGCTAACACATATATATGGAATCTAAAAAAAAAAAAACCGTTTCTGAAGAACCTAGGGGCAGAACAGGAATAAAGACACAGACGTAGAGAATGGACTTGAGGACACGGGGTCGGAGGGGGAAGCTGGGGCGAAGTGAGAGTAGCATCGACATATACACACAACCGAATGTAAAATAGTTGGCTGGTGGGAAGCAGCCGCATAGCACAGGGAGATCGGCTCTTTGCTTTGCAATGACCTAGAGGGGTGGGATAGGGAGGATGGGAGGGAGGCTCAAGAGGGAGGGGATATGGGGACATGTGAATGCATACGGCTGATTCGCTTTGTTGTACAACAGAAACTAACACAGTATTGTGAAGCAATTATACTCCAATAAAGATCTGTTAAAAAAAAATTAGATAGGAGTAGCATCGAAGAATCTGTGGTCCTTTGTAAAAGGGACACAGCGTCCTACATATTTTAACTTTCTTTCCTATTTTCTAAATCTTTTGTCTTTACACATTGCATTTGAAGTAATTTCTTCAGATGTTTTAAATAGCTTGCTAATTATCTCGAGTGTGTCTAATCTAATGTTTAAACCATAAATTAAATTCTTAATGCAAAGATTAAAATTTCATCCTTAGAAATCTATTTGGTTCTTTGTTAAGACTGCCTAGTCTCTTTTTGAGAGCATCTTATTCTGTTATCATGTTTTTGATGCGAATTTTATTTTTTAAACGTTTGAAACATACCCTTTTTATATTCTACAATTAGTAATTGCACTTCTAAAGTTATTGGGAACTAATTCAACTGCTTATTATCTCTGCTTGACTCCAGCTCATGGTTACCTATTATTTGGGGTTGTGAACTCATGCACTAAGAAATTTTATCCATGGGAAGAATCAAGGCCTAAATTAGGCATATTCCTGTAGAGAAGAATTGTTTGCTCTGCCGGGACAAATTTTTTTGTCATCTTCCTTTGCTTATGAGTGGATTTTTTCTATTTTACCCTTTTACTGAAGGTGTAACCCATCAAAAATTCTAGGCTTTATATGGTGGTTTTAATTCTAAATTCCCTCTTTTATAGGGCCAAGGTCCTGTCTCCAGTAGTGATGCAGCTGTTAAAACTCAAGCCTCTTGGTTAGTGAGACTGACAAATGGCCCCAAGGCAGCTGCAATATCAGTATCAGCTTACTGTTCTGGTTTTTCAGTCTTCTCTTTATTTTCACCCCAAAGGGACCTCTTACTCTCTAACAAGGTCAGCAACACATTTAAAAGAAAGTTTATTACACTATATCCAGCTTTTCTAACTGCTTTGTACTGGCAAATTTTCCAGAGTTTTTAGCCTTCAACCTTGCCAGAAATCAAAGTCCCTTTATTTCATTTTTATGTGGTCATTGCTAATATTTTTTCTCCCCCATTTCCTTTGACCTAGAACCCACACATTTGTCACATATTGTGCGAAATCTTTTTACTTCATCAAACCCAATTATTACAAAGGTGATGTAATTTGGCATTTTAAAAATTACCAATCCTTAAATTGAAAATCAAATAAAAATATGGTAATTTTGTATTAAAATTATTTGTCTTTAAAAGCATATCATATAGAATGGATAAACAACAAGGCCCTACTATATAGCACAGGGAACAATATTCAATATCCTGTGATAAACCATAATGGAAAAGAATATAAAAAAGAATGTATATATATGTATAACTGAATCACTCTGCTGTACAGCAGCAATTAATACAACATTTAAATCAACTGTACTTCAATTTAAAAAAAGGGTATCAAGTTTACATTTAGTGTAGTTAAACCATAATTTTGCATCATTTACAAAGTTACAAGAGTGCATTAAAACTCAAAGAATAAAGTTTTCTGGCTTTTAAAATAAATTTTAAATTAATGAATGTAAATTTAATACATCATCATGAAAGATGAATATCTTTCATTTGTAAAACACTATTTCATAGTTTACATGTAGTCGTGCCAAAAGGCAGAAGGATAATATGACATTTAGAGACATCTTTTCTGAGCTACAATCTCCTCGTATGTGTGCTAAGTAGTATGCACTAGTTAAGGTTTGTTAAAGCAGCTAATTGGATAAATCATACATGTTGATACTGGCAGAATAATACATCTTTAAAATAGCAAGTGCGATTTGTTGACTTTCTAAATGATCTAGTACAGCTTGCTATACATGTATAAACAAACTTGACTATGCATTGTGATCATTTGCTTAATATGCTATGTTTCAATAACAAGGGGGAAATTTCTATTTTGTAGGTATTTTATTTTACATCCTTAGATGTATAGGTAAAATATTCACCAGTTTTTCATATCTTGATGTTAATATTTATTACCTGATTTTTATTTCCACATGAAAAAATAGTGTCATACAAGTGACAACTATTTTAACAAAACTGGCAAAATTGCTTTCCTTGGTTCAAAAATGCCTAAAAATCTCCTGTGAATTCCCCAAAGTTGGGTAAAAGAGACAGTATGTTGTGTAGACCACAAAACTATACTAGGAGTAGGGCTTTTAAATTAGGATTTTGCTGGAAATTATTTTTACAAATTGTAACCTTAAACAATACTTAATGATCAGTGAAAGAATAATAATCACCATGTTTTGATTCAAAAGCTACAGATATTAGTTCTAATGGCTCCGATGACCAAACTATAAACCACTCATTCTTCTATTGCCAGTCTCTGAACAGTTTAATACACACGTACATTAGATCATGAGCCCTATCATATGAACAACGTTAGATCATGAGCCCTATCATATGAGCAAATGCTGGATATGAAATCAGCACACTGTGAGTGAAATTAACAAGTCAGAGGTAGAATAAGCTGCAAACTTGATACTGATCAATTACGCCCCAAGCAGAGCAATCAAGGAGTGCTATCTTTGAAAGTAAGCCTGTTGACCTGAAAGGATGAGAAACAACACTCCGGGTGATTTTACTTCTTCTAATCTGTCTGATAACACTAACAAAATGTGTCAGCTGGAATGAGCCATGTAATATAAACACAGGGAATGAGAAGTGAGGCCCCACAAAGACAGGCGGAAAAGAAGAGGAGAGATGACAATCAAAAGAGTCACAGTGCTCAGAAAATCAAGGTGGGAAGGGCGGTCTTTCAAAGGGGCTCTCATACTTTCTCCCCCTTTCATAGAACGACAAAGTCTCTGCAAGATCAGAACACCAACTCGTTTAAAGGAAAGCATTTCATGGTGTTCAATGCAGAGGGGAAATCCATACAGCCTCTTGCCATCTGGGGACCAACTCCTTTCCTTCAAGAGCACGTAATGGTGCTTGAGAAAATAACAGTGTGCTCCAGGACCCCGCAGGTGTAGCTTTTGAATCATTTTGACTGAGAGCCTCAGACCCTATGTGGTGGTAAAAGGGTTTGATCATAAACACTACTTTATATCTGGTACAGGACTAGTACGCAATGAAATGATAACATGTGCATGAGAAAGGTGGCTTATGAAATTATTCAGTGTATACACCTCTTCCATAATGCCACCCGTGGCTACCAGGGTGTTTCTTTAGTAAACATTATTGTATGAACCTAGTAGCATACGAATTCTTAGCAGGGCAAAATGGTTGGTTTGTGTATTGTAAGACTTTGAGCTTTACCTCTGTGACTCAACTTCTTCATCTACAAAATGAGGATAGTTAACAGTGCCTGCCTCATGGGTCATAAGTTTTAGGTGTAAGGATTAAACAAATGAATATATGTAAAGTGATTAAAACAGTGCTAGATTTATACCATTCCGTAGTTGTGAGCTATTCCAATGGCATTATTATCTTTATCATGCTTAACAGACATATTTCTGTATCATTTATCCAACTCGTCAATTTTTATATTTTTTATGAGCTTCCATCTCAACCATTTGGATATAACATCCCTCCCAGATAGGAAATGGAAAAAAGTATGTGTTACAATACATGTGTATATTTAAAAATAAACAGATTAATAAAATTTTTAATTATACAGATGACATAGATTTTCTCTATTATATACAACTGAATATAGTACCCAGCATATCACTTCTTTTGAATAAAGTTGTTATACACCTGTATGATACTTCTCATGTACTAGACTTTTCTTTAACATTTTATTTTGAAATAACTGTACATTTAGAGAAGAGTTGCAAAGACAATATAGAGAGTTCCTGTATACCCTTATTTAACCATTGTGTAATTACCAAAATTAAAGAGTCCATCTCTGTATAATACAATACTATAATCTATAGACTTTATTCTGATTTCCCCAGTTTTTCCACAAATATCCTCTTTCTGTTCCAGGGTCTAGTCCTCGATGTTTCATTTAATTTAGTTGTCATGTCTTAGTCTCCTCCAATCTATGATAGTTCCTTGGTCTTTGTCTTTCATGATTTCAAAACTTTTGCAGTGTACGTGCTTGTTATTTTGTTTCTTTGATGTTTTCCCAGGATTAGACCGTGGTTATGGATTTTTGGAGAGGATACCACAGAGGTGAAGTGCCCTTTTCATCTTACCACATAAGGGGATACATGATATCAATATGCCTTATTACCAGTGCTATAAACACTGATCACCCGAAAGGCGGTGTCTCAAGTTTCCTCACCATAAAATTATTTTTTCCCTTTCCAGACACCCTGGTTGTTAGAAGTGAGTCACTATGTCCAGGGCACACCCTAGGGCAAGGGAACTGGCTTTGCCTCCTACTCGAGGGAAGAGTATCAAAGAATTTGTGGATCTATGTTAAAACTGTTGCAGGAGAAGAGGGCACAAGAGGATGGTCATGTCCCAGGTTTCCTTTGAGTCCCTGGGACAGGCCGCCAAGTGACGGTCCTTGCCTCTGTGCAGGAACGAATTCAAGAGCCACAGAAAATGAAAGCAGGTTTATTTAGAGATACGCATTCCATAGGCAGAATGGGGTTGTCTCAGAAAGCGAGAGCAGCCCCCAAATAAGGGGTGGTTAGTTTTTACGGGCTGGGTAATTTCATAGGCTAACAAGTGGGAGAATTATTCCAAATATTTTGGGGAAGGGTCAGGGATTTCCAGGAATTGGGCCACCCTCCACTTTTTGACCTTTTCTGGTCAGCCTTCGAACTGTCATGGCACCTTTGGGCGTGTCATTTAGCATATGCTAATGTATTACAATAAATGTATAATGAGGCTCAATGTCTACTGAAAGTTGAATCTTCTGCCATCTTGGGCCTAATGGGTTCTAACTAGTTTTCATCCTATACTGTTTTTCTCAACAGCTATGTCATGCTTTGATGGTTGTGCCCTGCCCTGTTCCCTCCTGTCTCAAAACCACCACAGTAATTAATACTTCAGGAGAGATATTTCAAGGCTATACAAATAACCTGTGTGTCTGTAATTTAGGTGTTTTCAAAAGCCATTTTTACATATATCATTTTCTTTGACCTTCACAAGAATTCCTTACCTTATGAAGAGATAAGCTGAGCCTGAAAAAGATGGACTCGGTTCACTATAAGGAAAGGGTAAAATAAATTCCCAAGTTCTTGATAAGACTGTAAATCTACACGGCAGTGCTAATTCTGTTGCTCAGTATCAGCACTGGAAGATTTCACTGTCCAAACAGCAAATGGGGGCAGTAGTAGGCATGCCCACTCACTGGGATTAACTCCCTTTACTGCATACTAAATAAATTTGAAGAACAGAAAGTAAAGCAGGGCAAAAACAGAGACACAAATGTAGAGAACAAACATATGGACACCAAGGGGGGGAAACTGGTGGGTGTGGTGGTGGTGGGGTGAATTGGGAGATTGGGATTGACATGTATACACTAATATGTATAAAATGGATAACTAATAAGAACCTGCTATATAAAAAAAATAAATAAAATTCAAATATTCAAAAAAAAAAAGAAAGTAAAGAAGAGGGCTGGGCTGGAGACAATTAAATGTTTGATAACAGAGCTATGTGTATACAAAATCGCCATTCCCCTTCTAAATTGAAAGTATTGCTTACTGACCTAAGAATGTCTACTTGATTCTCTTTTGCAATAAACTAGACTCTGAACAACCTAATCAGTTCTTCATAGATATCTGAATCCCAATGGGGGATATAGTTTAGACTGAATCCTAAGATAAAGTTTTAGATAAACCTGTTTTCTAACTATTGAATCAAACTTCATTCATTCTTTCATAACAATTTTAGAAAATATCTTCAGTTAATACCGCTCATACCTGAAAGTTTGTAATGCTGAAATTCTAAAGAAAAAAGAAAGCCTAGATAGAATACTTTACAACTTTTAGGTAATATTTATAAAGCACTTTTACATATATTTCCTCATTGCATCCTTTCAACCATCTTGAGATCAACAGAAAAAAATGACCTTATTTCCATTTTCCAGATGATACTTCTAAGGTTTTAAGTCAGTTTCTGGTAGCATAAGGACTTGAAACTAGATAGAACTATATTATGCTGTAATTCTACATTTGCTCTACACTGATGGGTATTCACTCTTTTTATTTATATCTGAATTTGCCTGAGCATACCTGGATGTATCAGATCGTTTCTTTTAGAAAAAATGCATTCTTGGATTCTATGTCAGAGCTAGTGAAACTTTTTTAAATCACATTTTTTTCAAATCATAGAACATACGTTCATCTGATTAAAACAGAAAATACAGAAAAAATTAAAAAGAAGAAAGGAAAAATAATACCCAGGGATAACTATGCTTGTTATTTGTTACATTACCTCCTAGTAATATTTACATAGTTAAGATCATACCGTGTCTATAATCACAAATTCACTTGAAATATATACTTTTTCCTAATTAAGCCTCTTCATAGACATTTGTTAGTGTTTACCACTAATAAGAATAGCAAAAAGCTATATGATGCTTATGTGCCAGTCACTGTTCTACGTGCTTCCCATATATGAACGTATGTAGTCTTTATCTCAGCCCTATGAGCTAGGTATTATTATCTCCATTTTTTATTTATTTATTTATTTATTTAATATCATCTCCATTTTAAAGAACAGAAAACTGACTTCATGGCTGTATAATAGAACACTATCTGAAAATACCATAATTTAGTTAGCCTTCCCACTATTCCCTGATGTTCAGGTTGTTCACAATTTATAAAACATGGTTAACGTTAAGTTCTGACCCTGCATGTACTATTAACATAAATGTATGCTGGTTTGGCTGAAATTGTGGATTAAGTAAACTAAGAAGTGAAACATACTCTTCTTATTAGATACTTCTGAGTATGTGGTACTAAAATAAAAGGTAATAAAAAGCAAGGCAGCCTTTATATTTTCAAATATCTTGGCTTGCCTAAAACACTGATTGTAAGTCTCACGGCCAGAAACCCACTGAATCAGATTTTTGCCTGAAAAACAGTCATTATTGGTGATACCACCTTCCCTCCATGATCAAAACATCTGGTGGTATGCTTTAGGTAAAGGAAATTGTGACATGGCAAAGCAAAATTACTCATGTATCATCAGTTAAAAAAAAGCCAGCTGGATCAGAAAAATCACCTATCTTAAAGCTAAATAAAACGTTCTAAAGTCCTTCAGAAATGTTTCTCTAAACTACAGTGGGAGAACCTAAGTCCATATACTAACAATAATGAATGTAAGCTAAGGCCCAGTGAATGGGCACACTTGCCTTGCTACTGCCAGTCTGGAATTGTTTATAGGGATAAGGCAGTTGTCCTATTTTGTCATAAACACAGATTTTTTTTCTCACTACAGATACAGAGAGAACATTTCTTTTTAACTGAAAAGAAAAGTTTCCCTTCAAAGCAAGTTTCCAACATTCAAAAAGATATCTGGTGCTGAAATGCCCTTTACCTGCTTTATTTACATGAGAAACATGGCAGAAAGAGTCTTGCTCTCCACCATCTAATTTCTCTAAGCTACAGCCATTGATTCTTTGTAAGTTTATTTATTCAAAACAACAGCACAAACAATTCTTTTTTCTTGGGTCAGCAGCTTACTGAATGAACATCAATCATCAAAGGAGACGGGGCTGAAAGGAAGATGGAAGCCCATTTTCTCAGATTGATTTTTTAAAGCCAAAACACACAGGCATAAGCAGGAGGCTATTTACCATCAAAAAGGTTCAACTTGAAAGTCACAGCTAAAAACCGGGCACTCGCAGGACTGCCCAGTTTCCTTGAAATCTTAAAGAATTTTTTTTAATCACGTATTTCTTTTATGATGGCCTGTGAGAGTTTGATTACTTCACTATGCAGAACCCACCTGAATAGCTTAAAATGAGGGGAGGGGAGGTTCCAAAGGAGAGAGAAGTGGATCAATGTTGGTGTTTATTATAATGATTTTCTAATGGCTTTCTCTACTCTCTTTACTTATGTTGATATATTTAGAGTGGGGAAAGTTCATCAAAGACCTCTTTGATTAGAAGCTTAAATGTATTTAAATAACCATCTTTTGCATGTTTTAGAGGTGATTTGCTCCATAGGTCCTAGCAAAATTATTCTTTGAAAACCTTGACTTGCTTCTTGCTAGGAATTCTGCTCAATTATTTTTCCCTCCAAGGTGGAGGTAGAGAGTTCTTGCCTCAAAATGAAGTCAGAAGGGTCAGTATTCCTGAGACTAAGAACTGCAAAAAGTAATTGGTTTATATCCAGTTTACACCCAGTCGTGTCAGAGGAATGTGTTTCCTTCCTACAGCTTTTCTGGAGATTTATGTAAGGTAAGGAATGCATTAGACCAAGCATGTATAAACTATTAGCCTCCTATTTCAGTAGAATGTGCTATATTCTTTATTTTAGATATTTTTAAACATTTGCCATATTGTTAAATCAATTTTAGGAGAAAATGTGAGGTTTTCAGTCCAGGATACAAGCAAATAAAGATGAAAGAAAAATCTCATATGCCTGGGTTGGATGGCTGAAAGGACCCTGTGTTATCCCTATTTTCTCTCAAACTGAGACAAAATTTATTTCAGTTAAGAATTTGATATCAAAGCCATCAATCACCCTCTTGTCTGAGAATGAAGTGGGAACATCCATTTGCTCTCCAGATGTAAAACAAAGATTTTTAGCCTCTAATTCACAGGGATTACACTTAGAAATAAAGGTCACTCCTTGGAAGGGAGAAAATTCATTCATTCATTCATTAAGTCAGAAGGACTTTTACCTAATTTTTTAAAAACCCCACTGCTTAACAATGGGATACGATTTGTTAACCATTCTAAACTTTCTTTTCACTCCCACACTTAGATCATAGACAAATTAGCAAACCAATGTTGTAAGGCATATATTATCATCTGCAGCCACTTTGAGCAGTCTTTTAGCATCAACATTCTACAGGATGTTCTGCACTGAGAAAATGAAACATGTAGGAGAAAATAAAGACCTGCCACAAAGAACGACTGGCAATTTCAACCGCTTATAAAGCATTACAGATAATATAATGTCTATATTCTGTGAGGATTAGTGCAACTCAAGTGAAGCTAAAAACACTCCTCAGGGCCAGCTCTGGGGCATGCATGATACAGCAGCCTCAGTAGGAGCGCTGGGAACGTCAGGCCGACGGCTCTGCTCCGAGTGGCTGTGTGGTGGCCATCTGCAGTGAGAAAAAAGCTCAGAGGCCTTCAGAGATGGGGAGAGGGTTATATTAGATCACAATCAGCTATGAGAAGCAGAACTTAAAGACAACACTGTTTGTGAAAATGCTTTGAGACTGTGTAAAACCGTGATTTGGAACGAAGGTGGCAAAAGGAAGAAAAAGGCTTTGTAAAATTCCCAAAACAAAATGTTCTAAGTGGTGTACTCACATGCAGTATGATGGTCCATCTCCAAAAGAACAATTTATGGGAGAGAAGCGTCAGACTTCCAGGGACAGCAGGTGAAAACATGTCCTGCTTGTCCAAGGTTGGGAGCATTGAAAAAAACAAAAATACTCCAAGGCAAGGGCCTAAGTTATTAACATGTAATAGATAAGAGGTATTTTAAACAAAAGTCCTGAGATTAGTTTGAACGTATAAAGAATAACCAGAAGAACGATATAAAAATAGATATCCAAGTGAAAGGAGTAACTTCAGATCAACCAAGCAGGAAGAGTGGGTAGAAGTTATCAAGAGCTGGTTTGGTGACACAATGTCAAAATTTTAAAGGGGAAAAAAACAAAAGGAGAATGAGATCAGGTGTGGGATGAAATTTATGACCTCCCCCCCAAAAATTTCCTTTCAAAATAAACATAACCTTGAGAAATCAGTCACTTTAATAAAGGGGTCAGCATGTGGGAAACAGCTGGGAGTGAACTGCATTAAATTATTTCCCTGTGAGTGAACACACGGAGTACTAAGCTGTGAAGAGCGTAATTCTGTACTTACATCGTGTTTTGCAAGCAAAGTGGGAAATTGAGAATTACTGAACCTTGCTTAAGTTCTTATCCAAATGAGTGTTTCAACTAGTTAACTAAGATTCCATCTAGTTTTAGAACTGGAGTTAGTATGTGGAATAAAGCGGCCCATCTATGGTGCTACAAAATGGCCCAGCAAATCTGTTATACATGGGATTAAATCTAACCAAAGAAGCCTATTTGTATTTATACAGCAATATTATTTAGGTAAGGCCTTTTAGGTTCCTCCACTTATGCATAACGGCTTTACTGAGATATAATTTCCACACCATTAAGTTCACCCTTATTTTAAGGTTATTCTTAACTTGCACAAAACAAGAGAAAACAGAGCCTTACTAAAACAGTCAATGAAAGAGTACCATTACAGTGATTCATTTTAAGCCCTAGGACATTAAATAAACATTCTAATTCACTAAGTGATGAAGGCTCTCTAAGAAGTACCTACCAGTGAAAGAAACAAACAAAATACACAAAATCTTTAAGTTAAAACTAACAAGAAAAAAAAAAACAACAACTCAAAAAACCAAAGCATTCTATTTTGATGCTATTCAGCCGAAACAGAAGGATTTAAGAGTGATTGTTTCCTTGGGTGGCTCTGGAGTGGGAAAAAAGGAACAGAGCTTTCATTCATCTCTGTAACCATCAAGGTGCTTATTAGCACAGTTTTTTGCACACAGTGATGACTTAAATATTTGCTAAATTAAACTGAAGAATGAAGGAAGCTGGAATATAGAAAGAAAGCAAAAGCCAAAGTAAAAAGCCAGACAAAAGCAAACTTTCACACACAAGCCTGTAATCCCAAATTGAAGCTTTGGAATTTCATCATTATGGTTGATAACTTGGATGACAGTCCTTTTTTTTTTTTTTTTTTAAATTGCATGCAATACATTTGACATCTGAAAATTTCTACTACGTATCCCTTGTGGGGAGATCAGGATAGAGCTGACAAAGACGAGAAGTGTCTACTGATGAAATCATGGAACAAATCTGGCCCAGTAAATCATCTAGATAGGGTACTCGGATCCATGGATTTGGTAGCAGGCTTGTGCAATGACAAAGACATGGGGATTCGTCATCTGTTCCCATAAACAGCAACACATCTTTTTTTTTTTTTTTTTTTTTTGCGGTATGCGGGCCTCTCACTGTTGTGGCCTCTCCCGTTGCGGAGCACAGGCTCCGGACGCGCAGGCTCAGCGGCCATGGCTCACGGGCCCAGCCGCCCCGCAGCATGTGGGATCCTCCCAGACCGGGGCGCGAACCCGGTTCCCCTGCATCGGCAGGCGGACGCGCAACCACCGCGCCACCAGGGAAGCCCCAGCAACACATCTTAACCGTAACAAAGATGTCAATAAGAATCTTGTAATTCTTTTCTCTAGAACTTAAAAATGAGGAATAAGGGAAACACTAAGAATTACCAAACTAATTAGTTTCGTGTCATGCATAGGAAATAAGGAGTTCAAATAAAACAGAACAATATTCTATAAGGATAAGACAAATATTATCAATATAAAGAAGAATTACCATCAAAAAAAAGGAGGCAAGAACACCAGACCTTGGAGATTGATCACTTCGATCTCATTCCCTCTGTCTCTGTTTCTCTCTCTCTCACACACACAGACACACACGTTTGCTATATTTTTGTACCCCCAGATGACAACCGTATATGAATTTTCAAAAAGCTTTCTATAATTATGCATAAGAACTTCTGACTGCAAATAAAAGGCCTTAATCATAGACAATCTTTTCACTAGTGAAAATTATCAGGAAAACGGGAAAGTAAATAGTTCAAGGGCATACATGCTTGGGTATCAGATAGATATTTAACACCCCGTAAATTACTATATTTACTTAATAAAAGAAAAGTAAGGCAACCTTGGGGAAAAAGGAGAAGGTGATAGTTAATAAATGCCTTATGGGAAATTAATGAACCACAGAAAGCACAGTACCCTCCCCTTCGCTTTGTCTAGAACACATCCCATCATGAATGCTGTATTCAGTCCTGTTCCTACACATGAAGAGGGACAATACTCTACTGAAAAAGAACCAAAGAAGCGCAATCCAACTATGTAAGAGAAAGAACTGTTAAAATTAGGACTATTTAGCCTGGACATTATGCTAATGTGACATATATTTAATGGCCGTCACAAAAGGATTAGATCTAGTCTATGGTGCTCTCCAAAATATGTATAACTAGATCCTCCACTTCTTTAAAAAATAAAATTCTGAGCACATTCTAAATGTAATGTACTATGCTGTGCTCGGTGAGGCAGAAGATACAAAGGCGATCAGACAAGAATCCTGTTCTTAAAGAGCATACAGTCTAGAAAGTAAATTAAGATACAAAGTTAGAGTATGAGTATCATCTCGTATCTGAAACAGTGCCTGGTGTATAATGGGCACTCAGTAATTTTTTTTTTTTTTTGCATGAATTGCAACTCTCATCCCACTGATCGTGTGACCCTCTGCTTGACTGAGTTGCATTAACGGATCTGACTCACGTGCTTCGACAAAGCTGCAGGCTCATGGAGTAGGCAACCTTCCCAATGTCACTATTCTTTATTCATGAGACAAGTATAGATAATGCACAAGGCAGAAGCTCTCAACTGCCATAGAAGAGAACCAAAGAGTGCTATGTGCATTTAGAGGTTGCAATTAGAAGTAAAAATTACAAGGAGGCAGATTTCATCTCCATCTAAAAATTGAAACTGTCCAAAAAAGGAACAAGTATTGAACTCCGGGCTTCCCAAATCAAAATTGTGCCTTCTGAAGGCTCTCATCAGAGGGTTATTTTACACTGTTCCCCACTCCTACCCTGTTATCTGCAAACACAGTCCAGGGCTATTTATCTTAGCAGGGCCATCAGGAATACAGTCTCCTCTAAATCAAATAGTCTACAAAGTAGGATGATTTATTCACACTGGAAGTAGACAACTAGTAAATCAGCCCTCAGAATCTTTCAGAATAAAGTCAACCCTCCCCTGATCGAGAACCACAGGCTTACACACAGACTATAGTGTATTTCCATAATACACTGCCTGGTTGTTATGGGTAACCTGGGGTTTCTAAGGTGGTTTAACCGATCCTTAAATAGAACTATGAGGACAAAAAGCCCTCATAGATTGATATGCTATCACATACATGTACAAATATACCATTCTAGTTGATGCTAAATAAATTTTTATCTAGAGAAGCAACATTGCATCATAGAGACAGATCAGTATGAACTCTCTTGAATATCATATGATAAACAATAAAATTATGACTTTAGCAAATGACTTGGGATGAAATGAGAAAATCCTTTAATATTTATTTTTGTAAAAAAGGTAAGCTTGCAGTTGATTCCTCCGTTTGGTGTTGACTCTGCTTATCATTTGCTAGTAGCAAAACACAATCAGCAAATCACTTGTCTATGACTCTATTACCATAAAGATAAACCTAAGCATATCCCTCTAACATCCATTTATTTCTTAATAAATACTCAATAAAATAAAATTTAATTATATTGATTTTTAAAGGGTGAAAAATAAAAATGCAATATAAACAACACTAAATATTTCGTGTTTATTGAGTTGTATGTATTCTACTTTGCAATACCTCACTTTATTCAGTGCTCTTAAAGACGTTAAAAGTTTGAAGTAATTTACTTTCAAGAAAAAGCCCTAGCAATGCATCATGAGGTAAACTGGCGTGACCATGGGGCATCAAAATGGAGGCACACTCAAACCAGTAGCGAGTGACTGGAGCTAACAGTTCAATAGGAGCCTTGATTGTGTAAACATTTTGGGGAACTTATAATTTAAAGCAGAATTATCAAGCTGGCAACCTATGAACCCAAACCAGAGTGCTGACATATTTGGTATGAGACTACAGTATTTAACTTTTAAAAATTAGATGACAGGGCTTCCCTGGTGGCGCAGTGGTTGAGAGTCCGCCTGCCGATGCAGGGGACGCGGGTTCGTGCCCCGGTCCGGGAGGATCCCACATGCCGCAGAGCGGCTGGGCCCGTGAGCCATGGCCGCTGAGCCTGCGCGTCCGGAGCCTGTGCTCCGCAACGGGAGAGGCCACAACAGTGAGAGGCCCGCGTTGCGCGTCCGGAGCCTGTGCTCCGCAACAGGAGAGGCCACAACAGTGAGAGGCCCGCGTACCGCAAAAAAAAAATTTAGATGACAATTGAATATATGAGGATTTCACATGAAAATCAAACATTAGCTGGACCTGAGTACAGGGTGGCCCCTTAAGATGGAACAAGGGTCCTCCAGTGTGCCTAAGCCATTCATTCATCAATCAAGCTCCCACTGGCGTGTAAATTTGCAACCCTTCATTTCAAGGAACGAATGTCTAAAGAAGGAAATAAAAGCAAAGATAATACAAACATAACCTGAATAATCTTGGAATATATACACATTTAAACACAGTTTTGAGTATTCATGAGTTAACTCTTTCTGGACTTCAACCATGAAACAGAATAGCTCTACTGACCAATTACCATGTTGAGGGTCTGCCTTGCAGATATTTCACTTATGAATAACTGACAGGGTCATCTTAAAAACCTCCAAATTAATAATAAATTGATAATGAAGGAACTGTGAAACAATGTCCCCCGTCCCCACCCTCCCCCCAAAGTCCAAGAGTTTTCCATGGATGAAGCTGGAGGAAAACACTAACCTAACATTTATTTAGCCCAAGAAATCAGGTGTTATACGCTTTTAAGAACAGTTTCTTACTTGAATTGCTAATTTGGAGTGGGTATCTTCTAAAATGTTGCTAATATGACCCTTTTCCCTCTCCCAGTCTCACTGCATTCAGATGCCAGTAGTAAGTATAATGTTAAGTGCTGTAATTCTGCCTTTATTAGATTCAGGTATATAAACGGCATCCCAGTGAGCATGGTGAATTTTGATCATTATTTCTCCACTCAAGTTGTGTTCATCTTCCTGCTGAAAGAATGATCACTGAGTTTTACCACAAGCCCAAGGGACCCATTATTTATTATTTTACTTTCTATGGTGTGGAGTAAATAAATAGCATTAAAGCACTAAATTCATTCACAGAGATGAACTGTATTCATAAACTGGAGAAATTCTTTAAATCAAGCCTAAGCTGCTAATGGGCTCTTCATAAAAATGCAGAAAACATTCATTGTAATATGGCAGCAATAAATGGAGGCAGCTGGGTTAACAAACAAATATTAGAAGGCAAACATTTTAGGCAAGGCACATAAATGGCATATAACCGAATCATGAGGTTAAACACACAAACCTCACTTAATAATCTGTCATTTTCATGTAACTGGATTGTAAAAATTCATACCGTAATGTAATTATCATAATAGAAGAATTCGAAATAAACTAAATGTATGAATGTGTGAAGAATTCAGCAACCCTGACCCCTCCTAAGATGTCCCTAATTACCCTACATTTTGTCTTATTCGGCTTGTCTTCTATTAAAAGCCCATTCGGCAGGGAATGTGTGTGCATTTGTCTTTTGTAGTATATATAATCCACTCTCATTTCCATCTCTGATTTCTAGGGTCTCATGCAATTGCTGTAAAAGATTTTCTAGCCACCGATCCTCTGGGATTTTCTTTCCCCATCCCTCATGGGACTTAATCATTTAAGGCAAGCTACGACTCTGCATTTTTCCCTTGGCAGATTTAAACTCAGAGCTTGAGAGTGACACAAATTCCCTGCCCCCCTTGGACTTCACTACAGAGAGTCAGTGTGGGTCTCAAGATTCCGGCCCCTTACTACCCTAGCATCTGTTCCTCCTTATACAATGCTGCACCAACACTACCCGCGTGGCTGTATTTTAACAATAGGAATGATAATGAATTTTCTGTGCCAATTATAACATTCATTCAGTATTATAAGGTGGTACAATACAGATATAAAGAAAAAAGAAAATGTGTATTAACAACAAAGTATCATAAGTATTTAAAATCATACTGAAGAGGATTACCACAGAAACTATAATCAACATATAAAAGGTGGCAAGGAGAAAGGCATGCCTGTTGTCTCTTTGTTTTTTTGAGATTTCTAAGCCAATCAGAGATGATGGGAAGCAGTATAACACACACAGAATGGAACAGAAGGCAGAGCCAGGTGTACAGAATAGAGTCAGAGGTCTGAACACAGGGGAGAACTTCCAAATGGAGACATATTGGGGTACAGCAAGACAAAGCAATGATGTGTGTGGCTAGCTAGACCAAGTAACAATCTGAGTCAGGGCACAGGAACAGTGAATGGAACTTTTCAAAATAAAGGAGTAAATGGAGAAAAGACCAAGGAAAAAACATACACAAGAGAAAAGGCAGGAGAGACAAAGTCAATTGTCAATCGTCAGAGTCCACAAGAACTAAAAGGGAAACTGAGAAAAGAAAAAAAAATTATATGTAAGTATCACAAGAGTCAATTTAATAAGCCATATCAATGTTTCAGGGATTTGGGGTAAAATCATCTGCTTCTTTCCAGCCATACCCAGTAACTGCTTCATTTGACCCTAAAAGTTGGTGCAAACCAAGTGTACACACAGCTAGAGAGAAAGTCTAGGGCCAGATATTTGGTTCTCTCATGTCGACTGCTAAGATAAGAGGTGCTGATGCGGTCTCTATCCCAGCTTCTCCAAAATCATGTCCCGTTAAAACTAGGGAGGGTGAGATGGTGGAAAGTACTATTGAGAAAGAAGTAATGAGCACAGTTTGGGATTTCCAAACGGTAATAGTTCTAAGATTTCGGTGCACCAACATTAAATTAGGGAGCATATCTCCTGCAAGTAAAAGCTGACTGAGTGATCCATTCATTTGTTCAACCTTCTTCATTTTGGAATTATAAGGCAATAACAACATGCTAGGCTTGGAGGTAAGGACTGGTCTCTCTGAAGACTGCTTAAGTGATTCACTATGATTGAGGGTGATGGACAGCTCAGCAGCATTTGACCCAGTGGCTCACTCTCCTCAAAACACTTTCTTCACTTGGTTTCCTGGAAACCACTTTCTCTTCGCCTTATGCTCCCTTACCATCTGTTCCTTTTTGAACTTCCTTTGTTGGTAGCTCTGTATCTACCTAACCTCTCTGCACTGTAGGTCTTGAGCCTCCGACATCTTTTCTCCTTTACCTATGCTCCCTCCAAGCAGATCTTATCCAGTCTCACGGCCTTACGCAGCACTGAAACGCTGATGATTCACACTTCTGTTTACTGGCTGGCACGCTGACCCATACGGTAGCCTGAACCACCTGCGGCAGTTCAAATTTTAATTTAAATTCATTAAAATTCAGTAACATAATAAGTCAGGTCCTCAGTTGCACCAGCCACATTTTAAGTGCTCAGGAGGCACCCACGGCTAGTGGCTACCATATTGGAGAGTGAAGTCATAAAACACTTCTATCATAACAGAAAGTCCTATTGGAAAATGCTGGTCTAGTTCTCACTTTCAGACCGTCCAGTCACGCAGTCGACTAATTACTCAACATATTCACTTGGCTATCGGACATCTCAAATTTAGCATTTCCAACACTGAACTCGATCTTACTCTTCAACTAGCTCTTCCCAGAGTCTTCATTCTCTTTGGAAAGCACATCTTCTTCCTTCTTGTTGCTTAGGCCAAAAATCTTTGAGATATGCCTGACTCCTCTTTTTTTTCATACCCATATTCCACCCACTGGCAGATCTTCATAACACATCCAGAATATAACCACCTCTCAACTCCACAGCTGTCAACCTAGTTCATTCAGATCATCACCTCTCAGCTGAATGATTGCAAAGGCTTTCTACTCTCTGCTACTACTTTAGCCCCCTACGGATATTCTTCATATGGCAGACAAAGCAGTACTTTTAGAAAAGTTAAATGAGATTATGACATTCATCTATTCAAAACTCTCCAACAAAAACAAAAAACAAAAACTCTCCAACAGCTTTCCACCTCACTCAGGATAAAATCCGAAGTCCTGACCACCATCTGCAAGGCCTGAAGTAATTCTGACCCCAGCATCTCTCTGCCCTCATCTTTGACAAAGTCCTTTCCTTGCTCACTTGTCCTCAGCTACTCCGGTCTCAGGGTTTTTGTGCTTATTCTTTCCTTTGCCTAGAATGCTTTTCTCCCAGATATCTCATGGTTTGTTGCTGAATTTCATTCCAGTCTTTGCTTGGACATGTTCTCTGAGCACCCAATGGAAAACAGCATGCTATTTTACTCTTTCTTACCCTACTTTTCTTCACAATACTTACCACATCTGGGGTATTTTATACTGGTTTATTGTCTGACTTCTCCCATTAGAATATAAGCTCCATGAGAGCAGGGACTTTCTTTTTTCCATTGCTTGGCAAATAATAGGAGCTAAACAAATATTTGTAAAATAAAAACAAAAAATTCTATCATTGTGATAAATGCCCTAACAGAGGAATGTAGAAAACGAATGTTCTCCAGATCCATCAACTCAGTCTACCAGTCGGGATGACCTAAATCAGGCAAATACTATTCACAAATAGAAAGACTCAGGTACAAACAAACATTCAAGAGAGTGTCCCACTAATAACAAGTTACATGTGAGGAAGAAGAGACACTTAGGGAATCAAGAAAAGAAAGAAGAAAATTCCAGGGGCTCCTGTTCCCGACAGAGGCAAAGCGGTCTTGCAAGCCGGGTGGCTCAACAAATACCCTCCAGCCAGACTGTGCTGTGGTTTCCCTGCCTGCTTGTTAGCAATAGGCCAGGAGCACAGAGTCAGAAATGGAATCAAACTAAAACAATCCAAACATTTGCTGGGCAGCTAGTAAATGCCAGGACCTTTCCCATATATCATTTTAAGCTGACACTTAGAATAACACTGCCAGCTCGTTGTTATTTGCTCCATTTTACAGGTGAGGAAACAAGCTGAGGTGATTAAAGAATTTGCCCGAAGTCACAAAGCTCGCCAGGTGAGAATTTTAACCTAAATGTGACTCCAAAGACTCTGAAAACTGTGGTAAAGTAATACATCTACTGAGGGCAGAGTTCCAAGTAACAAGGTAGGAACCAACCTTTGAACCAGACGCTAAAATCACAAACAAGCATCCACTCAAATCAGTTATTTGCAATTTTAATGCTCATCACTAAAACCGATCGTGAACTGTACTACCAAAAGTTGAGATAACTAATCTCCAGAAAGTTACCAAAATTTCATCAGAAACTTCAGTCTTAAAAATAAAATGAGGGCTTCCCTGGTGGCGCAGTGGTTGAGAGTCCGCCTGCCGATGCAGGGGACACGGGTTCGCGCCCCGGTCCGGGAAGATCCCACATGCCGCGGAGCGGCTGGGCCCGTGAGCCGTGGCCGCCGAGCCTGCGCGCCCGGAGCCTGTGCTCCGCAACGGGAGGGGCCACAGCGGTGAGAGGCCCGCGTACCGCAAAATTAAAATAAAAAAATAAAATAAAATAAAATAAAATAAAACGAGCTTTCTAACTACTCCCCTCCCTCAATCTCATAGCTACAAAGCCAAATTAGGTAAAACACAAAACAAAAACCCCAAAACCTATATGAATATAAAATGTTTCCATAAACAAACATAATAAGAAAAAGAACATTCTTCAGAGTCCTTTTGGGTGTTCCCCAGAAATGAGAATCTTCTCTCTAGACCTTCAAAAAGCTTCAGTGAATCAAGGCACTCTCATGGCATTCTTCTCAGACCCCTCTGAAGAATTTTATCTTGTGTGTCAGTCCCTCTATCCTCCCTCTCTTTTCAACCATCCTCTTTTACCTCAAACATACACAATTACATTTTACCGGAAATTTCTCTCTTTTAAAAATAAAAATATTTAGAAGATTCAGGGTAAAGGAACATACTTGCTTGTGTGTTAAACACAGGCCAATCAGTGAACATGGTTCTTCATTTGGTGTGCTGTCTGAATGTTTCCTAAAATCCAGTTTTCCACATTAAATTGTCCAGGATTTGTGTGTATATCACAAATTCTTTTTTTATGATTTTTAAAAATTTATTTATTTATTACTTATTTTTGGCTGCATTGGGTCTTCATTATAAAATAAAATAAAATAAAATAAAATGAGCTTTCTAACTACTCCCCTCCCTCAATCTCATAGCTACAAAGTCAAATTAGGTAAAACACAAAACAAAAACCCCAAAACCTATATGAATATAAAATGTTTCCATAAACAAACATAATAAGAAAAAGAACATTCTTCAGAGTCCTTTTGGGTGTTCCCCAGAAATGAGAATCTTCTCTCTAGACCTTCAAAAAGCTTCAGTGAATCAAGGCACTCTCATGGCATTCTTCTCAGACCCCTCTGAAGAATTTTATCTTGTGTGTCAGTCCCTCTATCCTCCCTCTCTTTTCAACCATCCTCTTTTACCTCAAACATACACAATTACATTTTACCGGAAATTTCTCTCTTTTAAAAATAAAAATATTTAGAAGATTCAGGGTAAAGGAACATACTTGCTTGTGTGTTAAACACAGGCCAATCAGTGAACATGGTTCTTCATTTGGTGTGCTGTCTGAATGTTTCCTAAAATCCAGTTTTCCACATTAAATTGTCCAGGATTTGTGTGTATATCACAAATTCTTTTTTTATGATTTTTAAAAATTTATTTATTTATTGGCATATGGGATCTCCCCGGACCAGGGCTTGAACCCGTGTCCCCTGCACTGGCAGGCGGGTTCTTAACTGCTGCGCCACCAGGGAAGCCCTCTATCACAAATTCTGATTCATCAGAACAGCACTGAGGGCTTCCCTTCAACCCTCCGCCCCCACATGCACACAGGTGCCCCAGCTGTTTGTCTCTCTAGACCCCATATTAACCTCTCTCCCCACCTCAACACCAGCCTCCCCCGGCACCATGATGTGGGAATCCAACCCTGTATTCAGGAAGCCTTGTTACTGACACACCCCAGCTGGGGTGCCACAGAAATGCCTGTTCCACACCCACTGCCAGAAACATCCTGTTGCACCTCCTTGCACCGTTGCAGACTCTGTAACCCCAGAGGCAAGTCGAGTTTGATCCTCACCTCTTCCCTCCAGTCACGGCCTCCTTGAGTAAGGGGGGAATCTGTTTTGACCCATGGTAGTGCCAATGTGCAAGAGAAAGATAAATGCCCTCTTACCCAAAGAAAGGGGGTTCACCCAACATGCCTTAATAACTAAGAAGGGCGAGAAAAGAGAGTAGGGTACAAAGAGAGAGGCAAAATGGAGAATGAATGATTCCTTTGTGCCTGTCAAGAAGGGGCCCACATATTCCCTCCCAAGACATAGAGGCATTTCTGAAATGCATTTATGATAAAAAAGCAAGGCCTTCTTACAACTTATTTTCCATTCATACATTTAATGGGTTTCACTGCCTTCCCTATATTTACTGCACTTCCCCTGACATAAAAAACCACTCCGAATAACCCACACAGGGCTTCTGTAGTATATCAGATTTAATAGTGAGTCACTATAGTATGTATTTGTGGAGGAGGGAGGAGGAGCCTCACCAGTGCCTAAAACGCAACATGGTTATTTAGGTAAAACACCCTAAACATTATGATGGAATAGGCAGCACATGAGATGACAAAACTATAAAGTAAAAGGGGAAGAGCTGACTGATTCAGGTATTTTGTGGGAAAACATTAAAAAAAGCAGTTGATTGTAAAGGCTATTTTTAGCCTATTTGATTGCAAAGTCTAGTTAGGCAGGAGTTTGTACCAAATGCACTGGTTGTTGGAGTTCCAAGTATTTGAAGTAGAAAACTTCTGATCAGGTATCATCGGAGGCACAGTGTGGCGTAATGGAAGAGCCAGGAGACTTGGGGTTTTTTTTCCAGGCTCTGCTTTTCACTAGTTCTATTATCCCAGGTCAGTCACAAAGCCTTTCTTATACTAGCTTCAGTCTCCTCTCAAGTTGAATATAGGGGCTAGACTAGGTGATTGCTAATCTTTTAAGAGTCAATTTCCTGCATAAAAATACCTTCTACAGATCACGCGTAAGTGTGAGCAGTGGGGAGGCAGTCTGCTCCTCTTTCATAGGCTGCTGTTCAATTTGGGGGAAAAAGCAGCTTCAAAGAGTAACCAGATTACAAGCTCAACAGCTGTTCTGGGAAAGCGGGATTGCCTGCCCGTGTTCACTTCTAGTGCTGTCTGGCAAGTGGATAGTGAAAAATGGCCATGTCATTCGTTCTTTAAGATGTGTCCTAGAGAATACTAACTTCAAAATAGATTTCTTGAGTAACGAGTTTATCATTCCCATAAGCTTAGAAAACGTCGCATATGCTATTTGCCTCTGGAAATTCACAGTGAACCCTGTATAGTAAAGGCTCTGAAAAGTTCTGCAATAAAGAGTTCCTCGTTTTAAAATCAAGCGAACAAAAAGTACATTACAGTTGTATGGCAGTAAAAAAGATCAACTAGAATAGAGCTTCTTAGGAACAAGAACCGTGTCTAACACCTTTCTAGCCATGGACCTTAGCACAATAGCTGATATATGACAATGTCCACATTTTTTGAAAAACTGGAAAAACCTGGAGCCTGGAAATATGGCTAATGTTTTTTATTAGGTCTTGTCTAGCTAAGTAAAAAGTAAAATGCATTAAGAAAATGCAAATGTAAAAGTAAAATATACAGCAACAATAGTTTTTCATGAGGACAAAAATGTAAAATGGAGCCAATAGGTTCCATGGAATACTTTCCTCAAGCAATAAGGGGGAAAGCCAGAAACAAAATATACTGCACAGGGCTTATGAAAGTATTATGTTCCACAGGGGCTCAATAAACATTAGCTGATGTTTCCCAGCAGTGTCCGTAACTTATTTATCGAGCCACTTAGGTTCTCAATGCCTCGATTTCCCTGTCTATAAAATAAATAAATACTTACTGTAAAATAAAAACAGCAATCTATACTCACTGAGGACTTAGGAGGCTTAATTTATGCTTCAGAAGCATTTGGGAAAAGGCAGATGATGGATGGGAGTGTCAGTCACCATCACCATCACAACTGCTATTGCGGTAAACAGGTTAGAAAGGCAGCGTGCCAGCTCGCCTGGCTCCTGTGCTTCCAGTTGTGGGAGAGGCGTCCTTTTTATAAAACCATACACTGCTCAGGTTCTTAGGGCATAGAGAGAAAGATAAGAATTGCTAAGTCAGTAAAACTGGATATAGCTAAATCCCAATGATTTACATTAATCAAGATTTCCTTTATTAACCTATGACAAATATTTTTACCCAAACACTACATATAAATTAAATTATTTCCTAGAAGAGCCAAGATATAATAGCTTAAAAAAAATTTTAAGGTATAGGTCGAGGCTTTGAACACAGAGTTGAGACAGGAAAAAAAAAAATCACTGATTAGGATCTCGACTGTATACCACGGGTTCCTAATCCATCAGTTTGTAAATTACTTAAGAACAGAGATTGTGGCAATCACTCTTACAACCCTAGTGACTGGCAGAGTGTCTGGAATACATCAGGTACTGAGGAAAGGTTGAATGAAAGAATGGATGAATGCCCATGCCTCAGCGTTTTATTAGGCAATAATCAAAATCTCACCAGCTACGTAAAGGCTCTCAATAATGATTCAGTTGTTTGTAAAATGCTTTAAAGAAAAATGTTTAAATTTTACTATCCCCATTAGCATAAGCCTGAAAGGTAGGGGAAGAGAGGGGAAAAAAGACAGCATCTATATATTCTACAAAATGTCCACCAGCTTAATATATGACATGGCTATCAATCTGTACACCAGTCACCCCACTCCATTCTGAAGAAAAATCATTGCTTCCACCATAATACACTAAAACAAATTTATAAATGTTAATAAAATTTTTAAAAGGTCAGGTCGCTACTTCCTGTAACATATGTCAGGGGGAACCTAATACATCCCAGTATCAGGTCACTGGCAGGACAACTATGACATTAAAGAATGGAGAAAATGAAATTTTTTCTCTTTTAAAATTAGTTAACCGGCACATCCGTCTGTTTCCCCCTTGGCTGCCTGGTATGGAGCAAGCATTGTAACAGGAAATTTATTGAAAAATACCATTAAATCAATATGGCAGAGCGCTCTACTTTATATGGGGCTATAAAAGTTATGGGTATGGGAAAGCTGAAGGAAACAAATTGGCACTGAAAATAAGAACAGAAATGTTTTTTAAAAGTAAATGGATTCCTAGAATTTACAAACTTAGGAGCTCAGGTAGCAAAACCAGCATCTTGAAATTTGCCATGTAATCTCTTCTTCTTAGGCTAAAATTAGAGCTAATCCTCTTATTCAAGAATCTAGCTTGAAAATGACAAACAGAAGTAAAGGTTCTGGCCGAATTATCAGAAGTTACTTTGGAAGGGGTAATAAAACTGGATTTATAGAAAAGAGTCATAGCAGGGTTTTATTTAGTAACAAATGGAGATGTTATTTTTTGGTAGATCATCCATGAGATTCAGAAGTGAGGAATGAAATGTGTTATCAAATAATTCTGCAGTAGAGCAAAATGTGTTCTGAATATCTGAGAAGCAAATACTGAAAATACAGTATGTGTACATCATACTGACATTCTGAATAGATTTTTTTTTAAAAAAGTCCTAGACCAGGCCTGACTATTCTATATATATATATATATATATATCTCCATGATATATATATATATAAATTACATATATGTATATATGTAAAACCTATGGTTTCTAAGAGTTGCACATAAAATATTTACATTTATATATCCCAATTACCTAAACGTATAGAATATACTAGAAACATTGCTTTGGGAAGTCTTAGAATAATTTACTTATACAATTAAGAGAAGTCTTGGAGATCAACTGGTCTAGTATCCACATTGGCATTATTAACTTAGATGTTTACAGTAGTTTATAATGCATACTTATCCATATATGTATTTCATCCTCATAAAAACCACGTGCAATAAAAAGTCAACTAATTTACACCAGGTCACTCAGCTAACCATGTGCAAGTCCAATGGGGAGAAGGACACATAGGTAAACAAGCTCCTTGCTTAAATTAGAAATGGGAAAGAAATGCACAGAAAATGAAATCAACCCGTGTGGATCACTCTGATAAAGGTATAACTGTCTACGAATAAAAACAACAAGCAGTGAAAAAACTCAATTTAACAATTTGCATGATAATGCACATGCCTCAGAAAAGGAAACAAATGAATTATATCAGGTTGCTATTGGGAATAAAGGGCAGTACCTTTCTATTTAATACAGCAGAGTCCCCCATCACTGTACAACGGCCTATGCACCTTTTATGGTCAAGATGCATGTGCTTACAAAAAGGAAAAACAAAGACAAAGAGACACCATGAAAATCACTTTGAACTTGGCCTGCAGGTTGTTGTTTCTCTGCATCTTTGGAGGTGGTTTTGTTTTGTTTTTTTCATTACCATTATCAAATAGAAGGAAAAATCCCCAACTTGCATGGCAGCTGAGCCTACAGAGACGCATTTTGTCACAGGCCATTAATGTTCATCATTACACAGCTTAATGCAGTTGTCTGTTCCCTTTAGTGAACTCTGCATAGATTTATCTTTGCCTAATGCAGCAGAGGCTAAGGGAAACTACAAAGGTCTCCGGATTTGTTTGCCTTTATGGGATAGCATTTTGAAAACATTCTGGGCCAAAGGGACTCCACAGAATTGGAGATGGTAATATGTCTTTCTCCCATCACACTGGCTCTAATAGGTAATGGCTGTTCACAGGGATAACGATCTGTGTACTCAGAGGCACCTTTGTTCAGAGGTAGAAAATTGTCCTTTTGGGACTGGAGCTCAGAAATCAGGAGAAAAACTGTATTCACAGACATACATTTTCTTACATACTCTGATTCCACAACTCTATCTTAGGCTCTGAAACTTCATGCATTCATTCCAACAAACATTAACTGAGACCTAGTATGTGTCAGGCACCATTCTAGGTGACAGGGCAATAACAGTGAACAAAAGACACAAAAATCCTTGCCCTTGCACAATTTACATTCTTAGTGGGAGGAGACAGGCAATAAACCAGATAAAAGACAAAGTACATAGATAATGATAAGGGAAATGAAGAGCAAAAAGTAGAGCATAGTACAATTTTAAACAGGATAGCCAGGGAGGGCTTCACTGGGATGGTAACATCTGAGAAGAGCTCCAAAGGTATGAAGGTGGTGACTCACATGAATGGCTGGTGGAGGAACAGTAGTGCAAATGTGCTACTGTTCAAAGGTTCAAGGAAAAGTTCAAGGAGACCAGTGCGGCTAGAGGGAGTGATCTACAGAGAGGGCTGTAGAAAACGTGCTCAGCATCAACTGGTAGGGGCAGATTATGTAGGGTCTTGTCAGCCATTGTAAAGAACCCTGGTTTTTATTCTGGATGAATTTCTATTGCAGAGTTTTGAGCCAAAAGGGACTTACATTTTAACAGGATCACTATGGCTAAAAGGGAGGAGAACAAGAGATCAAGCACAAGACCAGTTAGGAGCCTACTTCACTAATCTCGGCAAGAGATGATGGTGGCATAGACCAGGGTAACTCACGATGGTGGCAAGCAATGGTTAGATTCTGGGTAATTGTAGGGAAAACCAATAGGATATGCTGATGGATGGCTTCTGGGTATGAGAGAAAGACATGACTCCTAGATTTTTGGTCTGAACAACTGAAAGAATGGTGTTGCCATTTATCTAAGTGGGGAAGACTAAGGGGCAGCAACTAGTTGGTGAACAGATGGTGTGAAATGTTGGGATCTCAGTTTTGGACATGTTAAAGCTGCGATTCCCACAGGACACAGAAACAGAAATGTCAAGTAAGCTAAAAACATAATAAGGCTGGAGTTCACTGGAGCAGCCCAGGCTGGAGATATAAATTTGGGAGTCAACAGCGCTATATGGTATTTTAAGCTCTAGGAGGAGATGAGATCCACAAGGGAAATGAGTGTAGATCAAAAAGAGAAGGTGGCCAAGGACTAAAGCCTGGGTACCATAGGCTAAGAGGTCAGGTGGGTGAGGAAGAAACTCACGAGGAGCCAGTGAGGTGAGAGGAACACGGGAAGGGTGCACTGTCCTGGGAGAGAAGCCAGGAAAGTATTCTGAGGAGGAGGAAGCAATAGCCGCATCAGATATATGGACAGGTTTAGTAATACGTCAAAGCAGCTGGCCACAACAGTGGAGGCACTTTGTCCCAACCAGCAGGAAAAGTGTAGATCAGGAGAGAATGCACAGAAATGGAAAACTGAGGGTTATATTTGTCCCATGCTATCCCTTTTTCGATTTCAAGTTCTCTATTACAAAAAAAAAAGAAGAAATTAAGAGCCTTACACATGTCATATTTTATTTTTGAGAACTGAGCATGTCTGTGAAACGTTTTGAGGACTTAGTAAAAGGCATAGGAAATCTCACTCTAAATAGAGTCCACTAATACATTTAGCACATCACCTGTTGCCACCTTGTATCCACTCCTTAGTAAGTCTTCCTGAGCAAGATTAAAAAAAGAAAGAAAGAAAGAAAAAAAATTCTGGTATTATTCTGCTTTCTCAGTAAGGCAGACATCATGTTACTTTTCCCCCCTTTGTTTTATATATGTACTTATTATTTTGAAGGAGAGAAGGAATGGGACAAAGAAATGAAGGAAGTGTCACACAGGCTCTCATTTGCTAAAAAATGTTCAAAACTATTATCCTAGACTAAATATCCGAGGACAAACACTGAGTAAACTAATCCAACCCTTCAAAAATGAATGGCATATTGAGATAGGATTAAATGCCCTACTCAGAACGGCTCGAGGCAAAGTTCCCAAAGACACATAATCTCTATATCTAGTAATTTCTCTTTCTTCTTTTTTGATTTCTCTGCAGCTTTTAAAAATAATTCTCTTCTCAACATTCTTGCATGGTTTCCAAAACTGGCTTTGTCCTTTGCTGTCTGATCACTTCTCTCATCCTCTGAATGTTCTAAGATTAAACTGACCTCAGCTTTCAACTACCTTCAAGGCTTAAAAATCACCTCTATGCAGAGTACCACAGGGATTAAAGAGCTTGGATTTAAACATCACCAAGATTTCTGTTTGAATCTCACTGTAAAAATTACTAGTTGTGTGACCTACAGCAAACTACAAAGATCTTTTCTGTGCCAGTTTCCGCGCCTGTAAAATGTGGGTATTAGTATGACCTGCTTCAGAAAGTTTTTGTGAAGTTCTCGTGGAGGTTAGATGAGCTAATCCATGAAAGGTTCGTTCACTGAGACTGGCACAAACTGAGCATGCAAAAATAGCTGGCTATATCACTGTGACTCCCGGATACAAATTCCCAGCTCCAGCCTCTTTGGATTTCAAGTTGAATTTCTGTTGCCGACTGGAAGTAGTCATTTGACGCCCTCAAACTCTTTGTGAACCAAAGACAAAATAATTAAGGGACATCAGAGGTTAGAGAAGATCTACTGTTGCATCATTAGTGATTCAATTACAGCAAACCATTCAATAAACATTAGCCTTGGAGAGTGATGACTAAAATGGTCTTTCAGTAATGGAAATGGAACTTGAAATAGTAAGAAGACCTACAAGGTGTTTCACAATCTCTTTAGCCTCTTCCTCATACAACTATATTACTCCATCTTCTTTGCCTCTGGTCAAGTTTCATTCTTACAGTTTTTATTAACAGTACATTTACTCAATCATCTCCATCCATGTCAAGGATCACTGGTCTAGAAAATGTCATATGGAACTTCAGAACCCCATGTTTCCAAGGCATTTTCCTTTTCTAAAAAACTTGTATATAGTAATATCTTTTAAGTAACAAATCATTTCCATTTCAAATATCTTATCTTATTATTCTAAGAATTGTTTTGGAGGTAATACTAACAGAACACTTAGCACCCATACCTGTCCCCTTCTCATCTATAAGAACATTCTAATGTATGTTGTCACACCAAATTCCTGCTGGACTGGTAGCTCATTGTGTATTTTTTAATGGATCCTCTGTATTTCTTGTCAAAACATAAACCACCCAATAATCTACTTTTAAATATAACTTCGCACTGCCATCAAAATTCTCTTTTATTTCACAAATATATAGCTCCTAACCATAAACAGCTAATAAAATATATCCATGGGACAGGTAAAATGTGTATTTTACAACTTCTGTGTGAGCTTTCCACATTCTTTATAGCTATAATCTTTCTACTTTTGCCCAGAATAAGGGGGCAGAATGCCACCATGGCTCAGGTTTTGGAGGTAGTTCCTAAACTGTATAGAATTCCTCCTGTATTGCTCAATGACCAAACGCAGTAAGATGGGTCTATGGTTCACTGTGATTTTGTGCTTCTTTCCCACCAACAGCAGCTCTTAAAGTAGTAATTCTCAGTGCCTCACTGTGTGAGGCCACAGCTACTCTGCAAACATGGAGCAACAGAGACTTGAGAACACACGTGTGAACTGGGCTGACCTCCGTTCTCCCTCGCTGGGATGCTCCTGAGGCCCTCTCCCCTACAGCAATCTCAGGTGCCCCTCCTAACCATGCCCCGACCAACCCCACAAATAGCCTGGCTGGACTGAATGGTGCACTGGGAAGCAAAGGAAAATTCATGCCAGACAAATGTGAGCTCAAATCTATAATTTACCACGTGGTACCGTGTTCGATGACCTTGAGCCGATCACTGTGCCTCTTTCTCAGACTCCTGATTTTTTCAAATCAAATGACTGTTACGAGATTTAAGACAAGACGTGAAAAGTAGTTGGTACACACCAGGCGCTTAAAAAAATGAATCATGGCAGTCCCCTCCCTGCAGGCTGTGTGGCCAGCTTCTGCAGGGGGCAGCACAGCCCTGCTCATCTACTCTTCCCATCAAATTCCGCACTCAGCTTCAACGAGGTGCTTACTGTGTATCCCCACAGAATAAAACTGGAACTGCGTCTCCACATCAAGTAATCAGAAGGAACAAAGTTAAGAGAAGAAGAAGAAAAAAGAAACAGGAAAACGCTAAATTGCCCTCAAAGGTTTAATATTCTTCTGATTGGATGCTTTTAGAATTTGCAGAGTTCCACCAGGCCCATTCAGTAGGGAATTTATCTTTTCCATGGCTTACAGAGAACAACACAAAACAAAAACAATAGGCATTAAAGTGCTACATGCCTCTTATCAAGAGGTCTTTCACATAATATGGCAGAAACATTATCTTAGAGGGATGGGCATCTTTATGATCATTCCTGCTCCCCTTCCATTCTCCAGGATAGATCATATATTGGGTCACAAATCTAGCCTTGGCAAATTTAAGAAAATTGAAATCATATCAAGTATCTTTTCTGACCACAACGCTATGAGACTAGATATCAATTACAGGAAAAGATCTATAAAAAATACAAACACATGGAGGCTAAACAATACACTACTTAATAACGAAGTGATCACTGAAGAAATCAAAGAGGAAATCAAAAAATACTTAGAAACAAATGACAATGGAGACACGACGACCCAAAACCTATGGGATGCAGCAAAAGCAGTTCTAAGAGGGAAGTTTATAGCAATACAATCCTACCTTAAGAAACAGGAAACATCTCGTATAAACAACCTAACTTTGCACCTAAAGCAACTAGAGAAAGAAGAACAAAAAAACCCCAAATTTAGCAGAAGGAAAGAAATCATAAAGATCAGATCAGAAATAAATGAAAAAGAAATGAAGGAAACAATAGCAAAGATCAATAAAACTAAAAGCTGGTTCTTTGAGAAGATAAATAAAATTGATAAACCATTAGCCAGACTCATCAAGAATAAAAGGGAGAAGACTCAAATCAATAGAATTAGAAATGAAAAAGGAGACGTAACAAC
>NC_041218.1:19787467-19794117 GCF_002837175.3 Physeter macrocephalus
AAAAAAAAAAAAAAAATTATTGTAGTAAACATAGGCACACAGCTGTCTGTCTCTGTCTCCCTGTTCCCCTTCACCCTAGCTCACAGGTAGTAGTATTCCCATGTTCAACTTTGCCTGGAAAATACTCTGTAAAGAAATGACTAGAAACAAATTAGTCATTCTGCAGTTTATTGATTAAGCCACACTAAATCAGGGTCACACCGGCTGTGCTTTGGGGAAGGGAAGCAATCAATTCAAGGCCGCGAAAAAAATTAATGAAAACATGTGCAGAAGTTTCAGTCCTTTTTTACCTCGTTTTGAACATTCAGGCTGTGAGTCCTGAACATATTGCCCAAGGGCAATAACAAACCCTACAGCTGGAAAAGGGAAAGCATGTTATTAACCACATGATACTGAAGGTGGGTAGCAGACAGGTGTTAGCTTCTTGAGTTTTTGAGAAATGGATGCTAGGAAAAGAACACTTATCCAGAGAGGAAGACAGTTCAGTCATACTTTATTACTTATTTCTGGAAAAATCCATGTAAATGAAAGCTGCAAAATAGGTAAGTGGCCATTGCCCCATTTAAAGTAAAGCAAAGAGGGTTTCTCAGGAACCAAAGTTGTAGAATGCTCATACAATAAAAAGAACAGGAAGGTGACTGCGAGCTTTCCTTAATGTAGCCCCAAATGGTAAGTCAGTGAGACCACGTGATCCTATTAGGTTACAATCTTCAGGGTGTGTGTGAGAACCACCTAGAGAGCCTATTTAACACGCAGATCCCCCATGCCATGCCCAGAGTTCCGAGTTAGCAGGTCCAAAGTAAGGACCAAGAATCCACATTTTTAATAAGCTACTCTGCTGATTTGGATGCAGGTGATACTCGGAAGTCACTTTGACAAACCCTGTAAAAGTATGAAATACAACCAAAATAAGCAATAATTTTGCTTTGGAAAAATAAAAGAGACAGAAATTCAAATAACAATACAAAAGCATCATTTCCTCCTGGAACAAGGCTAGATGACAAGGCTCTTCGAGCATCCTTAATATTTATTCACTTAGTGAATGAATGAGTAAATATCCTCATAGTTAGGTAATAGTTACCATTTATTGAGTACTTATGTAACCATCAACAACTTTGTGAAACAGAAAGATAAAGAAACCAAGATTAAACAACCTGCCTGATGTCACACAATGAAAAAAATTGTGGCGCGAAGTCTACCCTACACCACAGTCTCAGTTCCTATGCACTATGAAGAGTCAATGGCTAATGGTTTGAGGGCAGTTTTCCTAAGAGGGGAGAGCATAGTTGCTTCTGTCCTGGAGAAACCAGCCCCGATAATGGCCTTTTGCCCCATGTATCTTAATCAGAAAAAAAGCTTCCCAGAATTCTAGACACAGGACAGATGAAGGTAATCTTTGACCCGCTGGGATTCTGTAAAGCCCTAGAAATATACTGGGAGGGGTCACATGGCCTGTGAACAACTGGTTGCACGTTCAAGCCACAGTCATGGAAGAGCAAGGGCTAACGACCAAACAAGTTCACACCAGCACAATCTGGTGACGGTAATATGGAATCCCTGAACTTGACGGTCAAGGTTGTAGACCCACAGAGTCTTCACAGACGTGTGTGGATCTCTCCCTCTCTCTCACTACCTCTTGCACGTGACCTACTCTCTAATAGGGAAGTCTCCCCACCCCAACTCCTGACTAAGTACGATTCATCCTCCAGGTCTTAGTTAGGACATTTCTTCTTTTAGGAGGACTTCCCTGACTCTCAAAGAGGGGCGGGAGTGTTAGGCACGTCTGATTTATTCATATTGGCTTGCACAGGCCCAAGCACATGTACTGGTCTCCCTGAAGCAGTTCAAAGCGCCTAAAGGCAAAGACCATGACTTGATTTCTTCTGAAAGCTCAGACCAGTGCAGACCATTAAAAGATGCATTAAAAACCCCACACATCTCTTGGTTTCAAGTTTTTCCATGGAGGCTCCGTACCATTCAGTTATCCCCAAACATTGATTCCACACTCAACCAAGGCAGGGTCCACACCGATGTCTCAAATAATAGTGCCAACTCCTGTTAGATGAGAGGAAACTAACAAAACACACTCCCCCACAATAATATGTTCAGGAAATTGAAGATCATTTCTGTTTATAACTGTAATTTATATTAAAAGTACAATGACCCTCTATAGTGAAAATATATTTTCAAATTTGGAACATCACTGAAATTCAATTGTGTTTGTCAAGCAGGTTGGGATACATTAATACAGAACTTACAGTGATGTTCAAGGTCCATGCTAAAAAAAAAAAAAGGCTCTCAGTAACAAAATTCTAAGAACTTCTTAATAGCTATGAACGGCAGTCTCTTCTTAGAGGTGAATGTTAATTATGAGCAGAAAGAAACTGATGTGACTCTTTTGCTGGACTTCATTCATTATCATTAAGTTAATAAGAAGACAGAAGTGATCAGCAGATATACAGTTGTGATCTATGCAGTTGGCATGACTTATATTTTTGTTTTTGTTTCTTTTAAGCATGTCTCAGTTCCTAGAAGAAATGTCATTTTTTTAAATAGATCTTTATTGGAGTATAATTGCTTCATAATACTGTGTTAGTTTCTGTTGTACACCAAAGTGAATCAGCCATACGCATACATATGTCCCCATATCCCCTCTCTCTTGAGCCTCCCTCCCACCCTCCCTATCCCGCCCCTCTAGATGGTCACAAAGCACCGAGCCGATCTCCCTGTGCTATGCGGCTGCTTCCCATCAGCCAACTATTTTACATTCGGTAGTGTATATATGTCCATGCTACTCTCACTTCGCCCCAGCTTCCGCCTCCCACCCTGTGTCCTCAAATCCATTCTCTATGTCTACATCTTTTTTCCTGCCCTGCTACTAGGTTCATCAGTACCAATTTTTTCTTTTTTAGATTCCGTATATATGCATTAGCATACAGTATTTGTTTTTCTCTTTCCGACTCACTTCACTCTGTATGACAGATTCTAGGTCCATCCACCACCTCACTACAAATGACTCAAAGAAATGTCATTTTAATATCTGCCACTTCTGATGATCTCCTTGGCTGTCTTCGTATCTCCATGGCACATGTTAAGTTATATGAATGAGCTTTTTTTTCCCCCTAAATGTCATTTGTTATTTGAAATACTCTTCTGAATTCTTTTCAAGTCCCCAAATCAGAAATTCTCCACACCCCCCCCCATGATTTAATTCCTAAACCTGGAAATCAAAAGTAAAACACAGGTAAATATTACATAAAACTTTGAAAGAAATCACTAAAAAAAACTGTACTACATAATTTTACAATATTCTAGTTGGTGTTAATTAACTGGGACATCTTACAGAGAGAGTCATGCCTGATTCAATTAGTTCAAGTAACTGTAATTCTTGTTCTTTTTGGAAATACTTTCTACTAAAGGTGGATACATTTTTAAACAGGTAGCTATCTAGCGGCTGCCTATCTTTTTATTCCATGACGTTCACTATAGCCCTCACAATGAATTTGTTTAATGTAAATGTGTCTGTAGACAGTAATTCCATCTATATTCTGCTATCATTTCATCTGCACCATTATTTTAATTAATGGGTCATTCATCATTTCACTAGATATTTTTTGTATTTCAGGGGGCTACTGTTACCTTCTTAGTGTATGCATTTGGGATTTAAAAATAATTCTCACTATTCCAGTTACATACTTTGGATGCTTTTCTATTTTTTCCAATCCCTAATTTCACTACTGTCTCTGCATAGAGAGAAAAGAAAGTAGCATATTCTATGTACTAATATGAAAGCCCCCAGAATGTTATCTTTGTCACTAAAGCTTAAAATTCAGCCCTTAATAATTTAAGTGTAGGCAATCTTTCTCCAACTCCTTCCATACTTCAATATAGGAGCCATATATCCTATTACTTTACCATGACTAAGCCCCAAGCAACAGGAAAAAGAGTTGCTGGTCCCAGTACAGAGATAAGAAGAAAGGGGCAGATATTCCACACATTTCCCCCACCCCACCTCAGTTTTCTTTAGATAAGCAACAGCCTCCAAATGCTAAGGCCTCTCAGACCATTAAAAATGGTAATCCAGGGCTTCCCTGGTGGCGCAGTGGTTGAGAATCCGCCTGCTGATGCAGGGGACACGGGTTCGTGCCCTGGTCCGGGAAGAATCCACATGCCGCGGAGCGGCTGGGCCCGTGAGCCATGGCCGCTGAGCCTGCGCGTCCGGAGCCTGTGCTCTGCAAGGGGAGAGGCCACAACAGTGAGAGGCCCGCGTACCACACACACACACACACAAAAAAGGTAATCCATTTAAACTATCAATTTTCAGTTTCTATGACAACCTCTACAAATATCATTTATCCAGACCTTACTGTGTTTCAAGTACAATTCTAAGTAATTTAGGTACATTGGCTTGTTTTCTAACAATCCCACTAAGCTAATGGCATTATTCCTATTTTACAAATGAAGAAACTGACACTGATGTTCAGTTACTAAAATGGGAATGGAACTTAGATGGCTTGACTCCAACACCTGAATCTCAACAGTATTTCTGCCTTCAAGGCTAAACTCACTCACAGCTCTCAGAACTCTAATGGACTTAAGGGCCTCCTATAAATTCCTACTAAGGCATATTCTTTCATGCAGGCTTGATTTTTTTATAAACCCTTATTCACGCATGCATAGAACCAGTGCTGGAATGACAGAGATCGCCCCGTGCACTGCTCGATTTCTTATTAAGAAAAAACTCCATATACTAGAAACCCTATTTTATGAGTCCCAAAGGGGAAAAAAACACATGTTATCTACGAGGAAATTCATTTCTTCCCATGACTGCCTATATCTTTCCCGGACTAGATTCTTAATTACCTCCTATTCACCCTGGCCTAACAAAATTGAATTCCTCCAGCCCTGAATTCTATTCTGCCCAGGGCACTATGATGCCTTTACTCTCACCCCATGCCAGTATAAAGACAAGAGCTCAGAACAGAGAACACCCTGACTCTCACGTATTTCTAGCTTGTTCACTTCAAGTTCTGTGCAGTTCAGAAAGAGAGTGACAACAGAAAAATGCTCAGAAAGTTGGGCTTCCTTATTCTTATCTGTCAGAAGAGAAGAAAATGGAGCTATAGAGGGAAGAAAATTCAGCTACACAGGGAAAGGTATTTGCTGAGATTTTGAGAGTTTACAAGCAATGAGGGGATGTTTGCAGAGCTGAAGACCCTGGGGGGATGGGGGGAAAGATTAGAGAAGGTATTTGCCCTGTTAACCTGCCAGAGGGGAAGGAAAGTTCTAAAAGGTAAATGAATTGCTCCGTTTGTGTGCAAACGAAAAACAGTGCCAAAATAGTACAGAGCAGCCTTGTATACCCTTCGAAAAATGACTTTGAGACACAATTTTATAAATGAAAGGGCGTGCTGGTATTAGTGGGCAATTTCAACTGTGACAGGCAAATACACTGAGAAACATTTCATCCTGGTAAAGTGCAGAGTCTTGCCTTGGCCTTTAGAAAAAAAAGCTTCTGAAAGCTGGGTTATGGTTTTGGATTCCAAACCAATTCCATGTAATAGAGAATCTGAAAGTATAGTATCTACCTACAAATATAAAACATTATTATTGTTAATATTAATGTTTTCCTTCCTCTCTGAAGTTTCCATAGAAGACACCCTCGGGCCCATCCAAATCTACAGGAAACACTACGTACAACTGGTCCACGATAGATGCAAATATATCACTTCAGGTTTCACCACTCTTAAAGGACACAATCTCAGTTACTCATTTTGCTCTCTTCCTAAAATTTACTCTAATTAGAAAATTAGAAAATAGTAAGCATTGTTATTTATAGTTTTAAATTTGTCAAGTTTCTTTGCCCTGGAGACTTTTACTCCTTGTTTTTCTTCTTTTCAACCAGGAAAAGCAGAGTTACTGTTTAAGTCCAAAAAGGGTCCACTTTCATATAGTGCCTGGCCTGTGAGTTTTTAAGATAATGTCACAAAAGCTATTTTTATCGTTATATCTGTAAGTGAAAATGAGGATTACGAATGAGAGTTTGGAGAACAGAGGGACAGACAAAATTCTAATTAAAAAAAGTAAAAATAGGCAATTGCTCTGAGGCCAACAGACAATGAGGCACTGAAGGCCATTGGTCTTGGGGCTGCTTTTCCCTTGTCGGCCGCCACCCTGTCTCCACCTCTCTCTTGCCAAGTCTCCTCCCTAAACCCTCTCTCACTCTTCCCGCACTGTTCCCCCTTCTCTCTGGATCCATGTCACTCTTTTCTTTCTCTTTAATTTCCCTTTGTTACTTACTTTCCACTCCTCCCTTTGCTCCATTCCCTCTAAGCAGCTTAAATGCAACTGCGATGTTTTGGGTTTTTTTTAAACAATTGTTGTGTTTATTAAAAAAGTGTTACAATCTCTATTTTATGTTAAAGACAAATTTAATAGCTTATATTTCTCTACGAACAAAAAAAGAGAAAAAACTGCATTTTACCCACATGTAGACTTCAATTTCTTGGGGAGTAATCAGAAGAAGAAACTCTCCACCATGTCCCACTTATCTTCATTAAAAATACACCGTACCGGGCTTCCCTGGTGGCGCAGCGGTTGAGAGTCCGCCTGCCGATGCAGGGGACACGGGTTCGTGCCCGGGTCCGGGA
>NC_041218.1:19794154-19817684 GCF_002837175.3 Physeter macrocephalus
CGGTCCGGGAAGATCCCACATGCCGCGGAGCGGCTGGGCCCGTGAGCCACGGCCGCTGAGCCTGTGTGTCCGGAGCCTGTGCTCCGCAAGGGGAGAGGGCCCAACAGTGAAAGGCCCACGTACCGGGGGGGAAAAAAAAAAAAAATACGCCGTACCTTTAGGCTGTTTGTGAATGTAATCACAATTCACTCCCTCCCCATACATATACATTTCACAAAATACATCCTTATATTCTGAGTACTTATGCTGGTAGCTTTTCATCTACACTGAGACTATTAACTGTGGATGTCATAGGGAGAATGGCAGTTATAAACCATCAACATTATAGCCAAATTACCTAGAAAAGGAGACCAACCAGTTTTTCTGTTTATCTCTAAGCTAATAATGAGAATTGACTTACCAAATAGTATCTGCCTACTAGAGTTCTGGAGTTACAAAGTAAGGTCCTTGTGGGCAATTCTGGTATCAGACAGAAGTCCTCAGAGTAATATTTAAAATCATCCTATTCAGTGAACAAGCAATCTGTATCTTCATCTTATGGTTTCATGCTATGAGGCTAAATCATACTATAAGTGATCCAAAGCCTATTTCTATTAGAGTCAACAATCCCTTTCTTATGATAATGCAATAATTTTTCAGACTAATGAATCATGATGTTTTTCTGAAAATGTTCAATTCAAAACAAACACAGAATCTGTAGTGCTAAGAGACTATAGGTGTTGTTTTTTAATCATTTTGATTTTTAATTTTTGGAAGATATATCATCCTTTTCCTCAACATTTATTCAAGTTTGAATGAAAAGTTCCTGCTTCAGTTCAGAGTTTTGATCTTCTTGGCCGTGATGTGTTCCTTGGCCGAAACCCTAATGAGACTAAGTCTCCACGCACGCTGTCAGTCATTGATATCAAATGCTGGGAGTGAGGAGAAAGTGACTTTTTATTACAGAACTCTGAGGCCCTCTTTGGGGAGAAAAAGGGGGAAATGTGGTGAATGACTTCCTTCACTTTTCCTTCTTTCTCACATGGGGAGTACTTAGGACATATTCAAAGAAATGTTTATGGTCATAATAATTAAATAAGCAAAGAAACACCTTCTCTCCTTTTTTTCTTGCTTTGGGGACACATAAGAAATGTCCACTCCGGAAATCAAATGGACCAATCTCAATACTAAGAAAGCTTTATTCATAAGCTAAAATGAGAAACTTCTTCCTACCGTAGGATAAAATAACATAGAAAATAAGAATATGTCTCCTGGCTTTTCTCCCTCTTTGAATTTCTTGTACTACAGTTATTTTACATATTAGAGTCAATTCCCCCAAACAGTAAATATCCAGCAGGGTAGGTTATTGATTATATTTATGATAAGAAAACTATTCCCGACTTGGGGTCCAACACAGTATCAGAAGTCGGCCAGAATCATTAGTATAAAATCTTAATATAAGACTCACTTCCCTGTTCCAAGGCGTAATTACTGTAGTGAGGGACCTTGAAATGGCCACTCCATTAGTTTTAAGTGGTATTAATTAGGATTTATAATTTAGATCCTGAGTAACACACAGACACAAACATGGACCGGGTAAAGTTTTGGCGCTTTCTCTAAGAAATTGCCAATTTGAAGATTAAAAATATGACTAAGTAGTCTTAAAGGGCACATTTTTCATTCTAGAAAGGACATAAGCCACCTCAAATTGCTGCCAGTGTAAGGAACAACTGAGTTTAAAGCTCCATTTCACAAATTAAATTCTGGCTGCATTTTAACTTCAAGACTTTTTTTTCCTTCACAGTGCCAGAAATACATTCCAGAGCCAATGTTCTCAAGTGAAAACATACAGTGTTTAGACAAGCAGTAATTCGCTAGTAATGTTTCCACATAATTATTTCACACACAATTGCTAATCATGCCACGTGAGGGAAATCTCTAAACTAGGGAACATATATTGGCCATAAAATTAAATTATCAAACTGATAAATAAAGGAACAATGGTCCAATAAAAGACATTCTAAGCTGGTTCAGAGTATTAAAAAAGTCTGTTTTAGATACTTACAAAAGGGTAGCAATCTGGAACATTACCAAATCTTAGAAATATAAACACTTCCTTTCTCTTATCCCTGAAATGTTTAGCTAAAATTATTTTTCCCCAAAGTAGTGATATAATATTCAATAATTCCCCAGTCACTTACCATCATAACCTCTAAGGACTAAGATCTTAAAAAATTATTGAATGAGGTCAGCTCCAACAGTTTCCCCACCAAACCACATTCTCGATCTTAATACCCTCTCTCATGCCACTAACGGGCAGCGAGGGAGGTAGGTTAGAGCAACACCAGAGCTTCTGAGGGCATCCTCTTGCTGAGAAGCAAGACATTACATTCAAAGCACCTCTACTTCCCGCCTCTTGCTCAAAAGGAAAGGCACAGAAGGTGGTGATTCACAGTTATTAGTGAGGTTCACGCAGAGGAAAGCCAGAGAAACACTCAGAGCAGGCACACCTCTCCCTGCCTTCTTCAGAAACACAAATGAGCATGGAAGAAGTCAAGTGATAAATAATCTTTAGTGGTAAAAAAGTAATGCTTCACACATGGCAGGATGTGGCAGAGCATGTTATGGAGCCAGCTCGTGAAATGCTTAGCTATCAAATTAATTCCAGTTGGCTAGATATGAACCCTGTCACATATATTGAAAACCAGACGAAACATAACTAAACATAATGATAAAGAGCAATGAAAGTGGCGCTGGAAAAGTAATCATGAAGCTTCAGGCTTGTTTAATGATTGTGTCAATACGTGGAAAGGAGGAATTCCAGGGATCCAGAAGAAACCTCAGGGGGATTTTTGCAAACATTAGGAAGAAATTATACAAAGGGTTTGCAATATCAGTATTTTTAAAAAGGAGAGAGGGTACTATTTTAAAATAATAAGCTCAAGAAAATGTTAAGCTAAATTTTAAACCTTAAAATTATTTTCCTTTATGAGTGGTAAACTGAGACTTACCACACGACAAAAAAAGTCCGCTCACTATTCACTGCAATCCACCACAGAGAAAAATCACTCATTTCTTTCTCTTCCGGATATTTAAGGCAGGCGATGGAAAGCACAGGTATATTAAGAGAAATGAATTAAGAAAAATTAAATACTTCTATTGCTTGCCTTTCATAAATTGTTTCTGGCATTGTTTCCCCACAACTTCAAGTTTTTAACTGCTCCTCAAGCAAAACACAGTTGACTTTTGAACAACCCGGGTTTGAACGGTGCGGGTCCACTTACACGTGGATGTTTTTCAACAGTAAATACTACAGTACTAAATGGTCTGAGGATGGCTGGATCCCAGGAGGCAGAGGAACCTGGATACAGAGGGCTGACTATAAGTTACAGGCGGATTAAACTCCACATTGTTGAAGGGTCAGCTGTGTTCAACCAGCTGTTCACATTCTTTTTAGAAAAGTATAATCACTAACTGAACAAGTGAATTTTAAAAATCTGAAGAAGAATGGATATATGTATATGTATAACTGAATCATTTTGCTGTATACCTGAAACTAACACACTGTAAATCAACCATACTCCAAATATAAAATACAAATTAAATTTTTAAAAATTAATAAAGTCTGAATCAAACTGCTAATCATTTACTCAAACTTTTCCAAATAAACATATAGATGTGTCGACTCTTCCTCACATAAGGGTTAGGGTTAGCAAGATGATACAAACAAATGGTCTGGGTATGTTAGAATTGCTTTCCTCTCCTCTTATGGCTCCTACTCTATTATTCTGCTTTAAAATAACGAACAAGGAATGTATCATATACATTAAGAGATATATGCGTTTAAAGTCAATTTGTAATAGCAATATGAAGACTAGAATATTTGAGAATATGAAACTTGTCATATCTCATTGAAAAAAACAAGAGCTCACAATGGCAGGAGTCACTGGAGAAATAATGTAATGCCACGAAATACATGGAAATACATGCTTTCCAGAAGATAATGCCAATAGAGAGTGTTCATAAAGAAGCTATTCCAGTAAGTAGCACAAGGGCTCTTGAAAGTTTTCATTTCACTTCATATCAAGATTCAAAGCTAATAGGGAGATCACAATGTTCTATTCTAAAAATACCCAAGTGCTAATTCTTTCTTGCAATAGAGACATCCCTAATCTGTGTACAGAAATTTTCTTTCACATAAATTAAATTTTATTTTAAATATGCTTGAAAATTTACCTTGGGTAAATTTATATAATAAAAAATCTTAAGTTATGCAAATAATTACACCTAATTAACCAGTTAAATTCATAAAGTTTTCTTCTAAATCAGCCCAACTATTTTCAGATGCTTATCTTTTAGAAGCAAAACTAAGAGAAGGGTATAGTGATGAGACTAGACCACCATGACAAAGTACTCTGAGGTTCTGCTCTTGACCCGGCCTGCAATGTCTCTGGGACCCAGAGCTAGTCATATTGTGTCTTTTACTCTTCATTTTTTTTAACAGAAAAATCCTTTTTTCTAAGCCAGCAGGAGAATTATGGTTATGAACTACTTCCGTGGAAGAGTCCTAGAGCCTGAGAAACCTCCTATTTTAAGGGTTTTGAATAGAGGCACACCCTTGAAATACAGAGTAGGAGGTAAGGGCTCTGGGGTACTTTGGCCTAGGCTTTAATCCTGGCCCTTCTATTTGCAATAGGGTGATCTTGGTCAAAACACATCAACTCTCTAGGCCTCAGGTTCCTTACCTGTAAAATAAGGATAATAATAATCCCTACCACATAGAGTTGCAGTGAAAAATGAATTACATATACAGGTTAAAGCATTTAAGACATAGCTGGGTATATCACTAGGGCTCAATAATTTTAGTTATTTTTATTATTACTTACTTGAGACCTTTACGATACACAAGCAGATTGCCAAAGTGATACCCAGAAGGTATGCTTAGATGATCAATTTCATCCCACATTACCCTAACATTCCTAGAATTCAGAATGTTTCAAAACTATTATTTACTCTTTTATATATAACCTGAAATACAAGGATCCAAGATGTATACTCATTATTCTTTCTGGGTACAAGTAGGAAACAATATTAGTGTTCCAGAAATGCAATGTTTGCATGGCATCAAACTTTTGGTGGCAAACTGGATGTAAGCAATGCTAGCAAAATCACCAGGACTGCATCAATAAACTGACTCCTTAGGACTTCAGTAATAGTTTTCTTGGAGTTTGCTGTGATAAGGAGCATAGACAGCATTGATCCATTAAAGACCACGCCTGCTGCCTTAATGCCTTCCCTCAAGTAATTCAATCATGTTTGCTTGTGAGAGACTTTGAGTTATCTTAGGGACAGTCAAACACCACCTTTCTCAGGATATGCTAATATATTTAAATTACAGAGGGCCTTCCTGATTGCATTAGAAATGCATCCGTCTTCCCCTTCTTGTCTGCGTAGAGGGCATGCCACAGGCTTCATCACAACCAAATGCAAACTTCTTCTAGGCTGGGGTTGCTAATTATATTTAGAAGAGCAACTGGTTTCTTTCTCAGTAGTTATTCACTATCCACCAAATAATATCTGAAACAAGTGTAGCACATATAAACATGTTTCATCCAACTCCCAGGTAAATCCCTATGTGGATGTTTAATACAAGAATGGGTTTGGTAGAGTCTACAAGACTGAGAAGAAACTAAAAGGGAAAAAAAATTGAAAATTTAGAAATATCAAGGCCTATTTTTCAGAGAAAGTCGAAAAAAGGAAATGAGAAAAAATATCTAGTTCCGAGCAGTGCAGTTCACTTAAATTGCTAGAAAGGTTTCAAAATGGCAGCAGAGGCTTCCTTCCTCTCCCCAGTCCAAACTATGGATAAAACATCCTGCGGACTCTCCAAAGCCTATAACAAAATGCTCCTAACATTTACATCTGTAATGGTTTTTCTCCTCAAGAGAAGAGAAAATATGGGGAAATAAAAATTTTGACAGCCTTTGTGATGTTCAGTAAGTTGGAAGGATGTTTGCAAACCTCAAACCTGAGAGACTTGTTGACGCACCTTTTCTGACAGGCGACGTTAAACAAATGTCTCACATAGGAAGTACCTCTGGTGTGTGTGCTTGGGTTTGGGGAGGGGAGGAGAGAAAGTGCTTTATGTGCTGTCATAGGAAATTATCGGTCTACATGAAGGAGTTTTACAGATGATCATTTTAAATCAAACACAGGCAGCCTCTCAGCTAACAAAAGCACTAAAGATAGCAAAAGAGGTGACTTTCTCTCTGCTTCATCCTCATCTCTACAATGACCTAAATAAGAATAAGTACTCCTTAAATAACGTTACCACAAAACACATTTGGAAATTTTATAATTTATCTATTTGGATATCAAATAGATATCCAAGCAAAGATCTTAAGTTTGAATACAATGCAACTCCCTTTCTCATCCTTATTCTTCTTCTTTCCAAACATCACTAGTGACTGTAGATGCTACCATTTTCCCACGATAAGGCAGTTATTTTTCTATTCTAACATTTTCACTGGGTGTGGGTATATTAATTTCAAAATAAGACTGTGTCCTGCCCTGAGCCATCCCAAGATAATGTGTTAAGTGCTATAATGAAAATATGTCTAAAGCAAGGTAACTTAAAAAATTCAAAAGGAAGTCTCAAAAAAATTCAAAAGGAAACTCAACTCACATCTTGCAAGGGCGGGTGAGTGTAAGACCAGTAAAAGTTGATAGAGAAGACCAGACATGACTGAATCTGAAATAATAAAGTGTATGCCAGATAATGAAAATGAGTAGAAGGTTGGCATGGGCGGGTAGATTTTGGATAGAAATAAATCAATGTGGGTAATAGCATGACAGACCTAGGAAAAGGAAAGGTCTAGTGAGGGTCTAAAGTATAAAAGGTGAGTGTAAGATCTGTATGGATAAGGTCAAGAAGGACTTATACTCTACAAAAAGTCATTCCGACTGCAGTAGCAGATAACAGGAAATCACAAAGAAGAAGGAAGCAGCACAATCATTCTGGTAGAGGTATGGAAGACAGATTAGAGAAGTTTAAGTTTAGAGTAATGGGAACCAATCAGAAAGCTGAGAGAGTAAAGCAATGGCAACAGGTATGGGAAGGAGAGAATGGATATGAGACATAATTATGAAGCAGAATTGACAAAAAATGAATGACAGTGCATGAGTCAGGTAAGGAGGATAAGAGCTTTCTAAGTGGATGCCAAGATTTTTTTGGTCTGGATCACCAAAGAGCTGGAGGCATCCATCTCTCAGGACAGGCAATAAAGGAAGATTAGAAGCAGAAGATTTGGCATAGGATGTAGGTATGCACAGGGGAGTAGAGGTTGGGGATGGAAAATTTAGACAGATAATTATTATTGGTTCAGTTTTAGACCTGAACCTGCTTCCTGGACCTTTGGAGACAGTTCAGTTTGGAGATACCATTTTGAAAGTTATAGCTAAAAATACTGAATGGGTGAGATAATGGCAGAGTAAGCAAAAAAGAGTCTAGGAAGGCTCTGTGGAGAACATGTGTTGAGTGAGCAGGTAGAGAGAAGAGAAACATAACAAGACTGAGAACGAATGATCTGAAGAGGAACAAGAGGCCAGAGACAGTGGTGACAGAGAAGCAAAGAAGGAAAAGGTTGAAATACAAAAGCAGGATCAGTTGTGTAAAAATAGTAATGAAATCAGGTAAGACAAGGCTGAAAAATACCCTTGAGATTTGGCATTGAGACGGTGATGGGTCGGGTCAAGAGTGTGCAAATGAATGGGCAGGGAGGGAAGGAAATGAAGAGCACAGCATATTCTTGAACAGCTTAGTAGTAAGGAAACAGGAAACTTAAGGGATAGGTTGGGGATGGGGGCGGGGGTGTGTGTGATATGCAGGATTAAGAAAAGAGATTTTATAAAATGGGAGAGGTTGAGCATATTTATGGGTCCCAGGGAAGGAGCCAGGAGGGAGGAAATGACTGAAGACAGAGAAGTGATAGGAGCTAACAAAAAGAACAAGATCCCAGAGGGCATTGAGGGAAATGGGACTAAGACTAGAGGAGAAACTGCCTCTGAAAAAGGAAAGGCCACACAAAGAGATGTACCTCTACAACAAATAAATGCCTAAGAGTAAATAGGAAAAATTAAGGAAATTTAGCACTGGTGGGATATGGACTTCTTTGTCATGGATCTTCTTCTATTCTCAAATTACTACAATGCTTTAATAAGGAACAAAGGCAAGGACAATGTCTGGCACACATTAATGGCTCAATAAATATTTGCTGAAAAAAAGGAGTAAATGAGTAAAAAGTAATTAAGAGAAAAATATGATTAAATTGAAGAATTTTCCATGAAATTTCAGTTTATTTTAAGTACATTCAACTCCTAGTGAATGTCGGAGTTGCATCTTGAAAAATCAACACATCAATCAAAAATATGTAAAAGAGAAAAAGTAATGAATTAAGGCTTATAAAGAATAGGGCTTCCAACTTTCAGAGAAGGAAGTTGGGTCCTTTTTATTCTTCAGTGAAATCCTCATTTCAATTTTCTTGAAAGCTTCAAAATAAGAAAGAAGTGTAGATTCACTCAGATGCATTTCTGAGTATTGATGCACCTCTATCAAACCCGCTCAGCATTTCTAATTCCACTTTAAAGAATCGATTTAGTAGCCTCTTTTCATACAATTTTCTTTGCTATTCTTATTTCCACTCTGACATTTAAAAAATAAATAAAATATGCAAACGAGATATTGATGGCTTTGCTGATGCCAGCACCCCAAGCACACTGGGCACAGCAAGAGAGCTGCCCATGGGTGGCAGGCATCTCTGCTGACAGGGAGTTCTCGTGGCCACAGGAGAGGCTGCAGATGGATTAAAACTCAGAAAACAAAGTGGCTATGACAAACGTGACTGGACAGAATATACTATATTCTAATAACCGAGTAGCTAAAGTGAAGGCAATGAATAATGGTAATTAACAATAAGCTCAATATAGTATAAAGAGGTTAAAAACACGTATCTTTTAATAAGCAAGAATTAAAATGCAAGACTCCAAGACCTACTAAAAGAATACTTAATATCCATCAAGTTTATTTTGTGCTTTTAAAACCTGCCTACCCACTTACCAATGACTCATTTGCTCAAAACATTTTTACTGACTGTCCGTTATGGACCAGAACCACACGATTTACCTCCTCACTACAATTATGGTAGAGCCTCTCAGCTAGGCCTCGGCCTGCTCATTGCTTGCTGTGATATTCCTACATATTAATATTTGCCTAAGAATGTTGACTTAAGTTGCCAACTATCTTTCTCTAAGATAATTCTTAATTCTGGGTTATAAGACATTTTACTTTTCTTCGTGTTGAAATTCTTGTTCTTTATTAAAACTGGCAAATTATGTTGGTTCCAATTATTTTTTCACTGACGATTCATAAATCCCAAAGTCTGGGAAATACAGAGTCAATTAATTTTATCTTCCCGGGCTTTTACTTCCAAGGACACAGTACATATTCATTATCTAAGTAGTCTGGCTTCTGGGCACCCTGGCTCACCACCTAGCCCACCTAGCTAGACCACGCCCCAGCTGTCCCCACAATCTCTTACTTGCGTGGGTGGCTCCTTGGTCCCACAGGATAGGAAAGCAAAAGATTTCTTGAAAAGTTGTTTTGAAGGAGTTTAAATTGTAAGCAGGTCTTCAGACCATAAAATCCTAAAAAGTTCTCATTTACTCCAAAACGATAATTAAATATTGTGTTTTTATAACTGCAAATTTCAGTGGTATACTGATACAGTGACTGACATAAAGAAACCAACTGCTGCTACTACCTCCAAAAACATGGTAACTGACACAGACATAATGTTACACCAAAGAAGCCAGGCACCAAAGAGGACTTATTGTAGTATTCCATTCAGATGAAGTTCAAGCACAGGCAAAACCCATCTATCTACAACCAAAGAAATAAGAACAATGACTACCTATGAGGGATGGCTATCAACTGTCAATAGGAGGAAATCTTCTTGGGGCACCGAAAATGATATCAGTGTTTCATATATTGACCTGGGTCATGGTTACATTTTGGGACACATATGTAAAAATGCATACAAATATATGAAAATATAAATGTAAGGATTTGGACACATTAATGTATTAGGTTGGCCGAAAAGTTCGTTCTGGTTTTTCTGTAAGATGTTCAGAAAAACCTGAACGAACTTTTCAGCCAACCCAATATGTCATATCCCAATAAGAATGAAAAAGAAAAAAAAAAAAAAAAAAAAAAGATTAGCTTTCAAAATATTTACAGATTTTGAATTCATAGAGCCCAATTAAGTAAAATACTTCAATATTCTTTCACTAAGGAGCAATATCCTAGAAACTTTCTGGCATTACACTTTTTTCTTCTTGCTATGTGTCAAATACTTCTTACCTATTTACAAGGTGGTAGCTTACAGGAATAGGCTTTAAAGAAAGCTCAATGAGTTTAATAATAATAATTACTAAGTAATTAAAATTCTCCCAGAAGTACTAAAAACTACTCACTCGAGGACATCAAAAACTCCAGTATCTATTTCAATTGCAAAAGAAAAGAAAGGACAAACCCAGCATTTCCAAGTTCAAAACCAATGCTCTTACCAAAACATTAAATTAAGGTAATTAAAAATTAAACCTTCTCTTATGGTACTTCCACCTCAATTCTTTAAATCTGGTTGTTCTTGCTTCTCTTGCTTGAATCAAAGAACACTCCTTTCTCACTTATTAAATAACAAAGTCTCAAAAAAATACTGTGCTTAGTTTGAGGTTTCTTTTTGTTTGTTTGTTTTTAACTACAAAAGGAAAATTAAAAGGGTTTCTTGACCATGAAATGGAAAATATTTCACTTGCTGTATGACGTGTTTAAAAAAAAACAGTAGGCAGTATTAATAATTAAATGTTCAAATGACAATTACTGAATGTAAGAAAGTTGATAATGACCAAGCAAGAGCCCTATAACGAAGTATGCAAAGCAGAAATAAGAGAACAAAATGGATGCGGGGAGGGGGTGTTTTCTGAGAAGCAAAGGGAAGGGTAAATTAATCTTCCAAATGATACAGAGAAACAGTGTATAGCCAACACCCAGAAGGAATATAAGTTATTAAAGGGAGAGACCACATTTTTCCTCTAGGTATTCCTATGTTATTTTTGATACCAAATTACATTATCAATTTAGGTTTCAAAATCAGATGTAAATGGGCCTCCAGCTGGACAGAAACATATTTCATTGAATGCTGAATAAGCATATTTTGGCTACTGCAGTCCAAGACAAATACATGTTCAGAATACATAAAAAGCAACACACAAATTATGTAAACATTTTGCTCTGAAAAGAATCTCCTCTACAGTCTTTCATATGTATGCTTCCAATAATTTTAACTGATCATTAGAAAATTTAATTGATAATGAAAAGAAAATCTGCAACTAGAATATCAGCTTAAATCTAGGTCAAAATCATGGCAGCAGTCATGATGATTTTAGGTTTACTTGAAAATATAGTTTTAGTCCCATATTGGCTTTACAGCAGAAGCAAGCATGCCTTCTTTTTGCCTTAAGAGTCACTGTAAGGGTTAACTTATAATCACATGTACCAGTTACTGGCACAAGGAAAAGAAAAAAAGGAAAACACAAAAACAGGAGCAGAGAAGAAAAAAAGACAGACAGTAGAAGGAACTCCATTGTAGAGAGGGGCGCAGTTTCTCTAATAACTGCTCTATGTACAGTCATGGTCTGAGTGTCTCTCTTACTCTGTGTCGGAAAGAAGAAAGTCAAAGCTGTAATGACACAGCCTTGGTCAACTGTAATGCCTTGACCTGGTCAGTGATAATCATGAGCACTAAAATGAAACATAAAAAAGGAACCCAAATGATCAGGATTGGAAGAAACACTTCCATCCAGAGTTCTGAAGCTACATAGTATATTATAAAGAATTCCAATCATATATTTAAAGAATGTTGACCTTACAATTCAGCATCTTGTTAACTGCATCTTTTGATTACGCATCTCTAGGAACGATACTGTCTTCCAAGGAAAACTTTCCTATTTTTGAATTGCCTTATTCACTAGAAAATTCTCATTATGTAGAGTCAAATCTCTCTACCATCCAACCAACTAACTAGTCCTAATCCAGATTTAGAAAACAACAAAAAACAAAACCGCTTTATTTCTTTTAAGTGGCACATATATTTGAAATTAGATATCAAATCCTCTGTTTTTCACTAAGATTTTCAGTTCTTCCTACCGTTTCTCATAAGGACCGGCCTACGCTTTTCTGCTAACTAGACTGGCTTGTCTTATCTCTCTTGACATTGTTGCTGAAATGTGCATTGATATGTTGGCTGGAACCGTGACTGACTGCAATTTATTCCATTAATATAAAATTGCCAGTTAGTTGCAATCAGTGTTCAGGCATATATCACACAACATATTTTGAAAATAAAAAAGTAAGAGAAAGCTTAGAAAAAAAATTTATAATCTCCAAACGTTACTTAGTTTGAAGACTAAAAGCATTTAACATTTATTATATAGATTCCAAAGCAGTGATTCAAATGTGGGGTTTGAAATCTAAATATACCTCCACTCAAGTGTTTCACAGGCCTTCACAGGTCAAACAGTCTGAAAAGACAGCAATATTTTTCATAATTCTGAGGACAAGGAAAAAACCATTGTATTTCATAAAAATGCAATAAGACAGCAAAATTTCCTCCCATGCGTGAATAATGTATGACCTACAATGTTATTTGCTAGACTGTCTAATCACCAGCATCTTTCAAAATGTCTATATAAGCTTTAGCTCATTAAGAACAAACATGTATCGGTGTAAAAATATCACATACCTGTGATCACTCAGAATGATATTCTGCCAAATGCCAAGGCACACATCAAACTGACATGTGTGGGCCAACTTTTGTGCATTTCTCAAGGATAAAAAATAGTGGGAAAAGAAATACAAAATTACTTCACTCTATGACATTCACGCTAACTCCAATAATCAAACACACACACACGCGTGCTATCTACCTATCGATCTATCTACCTATCTATTGATCTATCTACCTATCTATTGATCTGTCTACCTGTCTATCGATCTATCTAACTTTCTAATATCAAGAAAGAATCCAGGGGCTATGGTACCCTTGTAAATAAAGTTAAAAAAAAAATCTAACAGAAACAGAAGAAGCTACATAAGAAAGCTTTTAAAGCAAGGTTTCTTCTATTAGAAAAGGTTTTATAATCTTGAAAAGGGCTTCTATAATTCATGAAAGAATAATAAGGCAAAAGCTATTTTATGCAACCATAAGCTTAGAAAAGGTGAAAGGAAAAAGTATCTGTTTCTACTATATAACTGCTATCAATAAAAACAAAATATGAGTCTAAGTTAAAAGAGTTGTAGTTTAGGATTAATTCTATAAGAAAACCCAAATTTCTAAATTCACCTCAACATTTCTATATTTTATCCTTTAACAAACACTTTATAGTTACAACAGAGGTAATCAATGATAAAAAAATGTATACCATTTTTAGGTACAAAAGAAAGATTGATCTATTTCAATATCATTACTAAAAAAATTTCCCTTTATATTTTAATTCATATCTGATAAATTCACTTGAAATCAACAAATATTGCTAAGCACTTCTATAAGTTACCTATTAATTCTTTAAACAAATATTTACTGTGTACCCCATTCATACAGAAGAGAAATCTGAACCACCACTCCCTTTATTGTGGAAGTAGTGTTAGGAAAAGATTTGAGAAAGGAAAGATCACGAAGGGCAGAAATCCAGGATATTATAGGAAAGCAGACACGGAGTTCTGAAGACCTAAAACAGTCTTACCAAAGTAATCCACCTATAAGCAAGTTAGTACCAGAAAAAGCTGAAAAGACCTTTTCTGCTAGAGCATGTTTAGACTAATAATGTATATAATTCATAGTTGTTAAGTAATTATTCCTGAATTATTTTCTATAAAAAACAGATTTGTTGGCAAAGCTTATTACAAAAAACAAAACAAAACAAACCACAGGCCTTCTGCAAAGCAGCCCATCAAACCATACTACGTCCTTAAGAGAAAACAACAATTTATAGCTCAGCTGCAACTACTGAAAAACTCTCATGTATCTGGAGTGTCACACAGGATAAGCCCTTCATAACATGTTGATAGACATGAACGGCATAACAACATTTGCTCAGTATCTTTGGATAATACTGTCAAATTTGGCTATACATCAGAGATTTATTTTCCATTTCAGGAGATGTAATTGTTAGGAAGGACAGAGGACTTTCACTACACCCAACAGAGGAGCGTTAATGGCTTCACGCTTAAAAAGAGGGCTTCCTGAGTGTCCAAGCTACAGTAAGATGAAGTCTTAGAAAATAGTTTTTACCTACAGCCATTCTCTCAGGCTTTTAAACAGTTGCCTATACTGCTGCTAACTGGAAGCTTCTACAGCTGACAAGATTAACTTTTAGAAGGTATTCTTCTCCATAATTATGGACAAATATGATTAGACGGTATGATTACAAGTACTTGTTCCTACTGCTATTTGCCCGAAGAAAGGCACACAGACAACTAGAGAGACACTGTCTATCACCAAAGCCCATGTGACCAGGAAAGTTTCATACCCCTAACTGACCTAAATGCCAGCCTACTCCTTACTGACCAATAAAGACTTTTGGTTCTACCCAGGAAGTGTTTCACCGCTGCCTGATTTAATGAAGTGTGGGTGAAAATAAATAGTGAAAAATGCTCACAGCCTGAATACTGAATATTCCAGTTGTGTTCAACAGAGGAAGCATCAGTGACATTTTTGCAACTTTAAATACCATCACCATCCACCATGTCTCCAGCCTCCTACCACTGCTGAGTCACCCCAAGACTGCAAACATCTGTTCTTTCAATTATCTCATAAGAAAGTACTTCATAAATGCAAAGTGTTCATTATTCTAAAGAGCCAAACGCCTTTTAAAAGCTGGTTGACGCAAACAAGCCAAAGAAACAATGCACTGTCATTTGGACTTTTCAAATTTTAAATGTCAGGCCTTTGGAGTCCCTAAATATTATAAAAGCACTTCCCCATCACAAAATCACAAAACTTTAACGACAGAAAACAAAATCCAGACCAACCAACTTCTCTATTTTATAGCTACAGAAAACTAAGACACACAGTGATTTGGCCAACATCAAAAACTAAAAAGTGGTCGATCACTTGTATCCCCTACTCCGCCCACTTTCAATGGTCTATCTTCTCTATCATGCAATATACATAACTCCTTTCCATTCAAACAATGACTCCAGTGCTAAAAGAATGATTAAATAAATCATTTAACAAATTAACTTCCCGAATTCATTCTAATTGCAAAATTTAATGTACATTCTCTGCAGTAGATAATTAAGGTTAAATGAGATCACGATGGTGAGACCCTAATCCAATAGGGCTAGTGTCCTTGTTAGAAGGGGAAGAGACTACGTGAGGACACAGTGAGAAGACTTCTTTGGACTCCTGTGTTCTCACTTCTGACTTGTCCTGCCTCTAAACACTTGGAATTTTTCTTTCTCAAACCCTGATGGGCTGCATTAAATCCCACCACCTTTCTTTGATGACTTCACCTTTAACACTCAAAGCCTGCAGATATGAGATGGTGAGTATAACAGTCAAATACATGACTTTGTTTCCATTAGCAACACATTAGTAACAGTCCCCACTAATGTGACTAATTGTTCCAGAATGCATGCAATAATAAATGCATACCGTAAAAAGAGAGAGAGAGGTAAAGCTTTAGACTGTTTTCGAATACTTCAGTTAGATGCTGCAATCATTTAGATTTTTAAGGTAATAATTCTGTTTTCACCCATTTTTTGCTATATGAAAGAACTGTATTAACAAACCTAAGGCGCAAATAATATTTTTAGGTTTTTAGAGAATAAAGAATAATAAGAAATAAAAAATCATAGGGAAAAATAAATTCTCACTCCCTTCCCTCCCCACAAAATCCCCAAATATAGCAGCCACAAAGTAACTTCAAAGTTCCTGAAATGGCTAGATTATATATTAATTGTAACTAAAAAATATTACTCTATATCAAACTGTGGTTGATACCGCAATAAAATGCACACTTTATTGGTAAAGGTTTATTTACATTTAGATCATGGTTAATAATAACCATGGTGTAATTATTCAAAAATTTCTATTTTTGAAAAAAAAAATCTAAATGCACATCAGACCTAGACAAAAGAAAGGAAATATGACATTAAAATTTCAACATTAATGTTAAATTAATCTTCTTTCTGTTCCCCCAATTCAAGGTCTTTAAAATAAAACCCATTTATTACAGTGAATCCATCCATTCCTCTTAAATGTTTCCAGAGAAACTAAAAAATAACAAATATGTCACTGGGAGCAGGGGGTAGGGGAGCAGGTATTAGTCCTACCATTTTCTAGGTCTATATATTAGTCAAAGTATTTCAGAATCTACCTAGGTATGGCTAGAAATCTTTTTATTTCAATACGCTTTTGTTCATATTAGACCCACAGGCAGAAAAATTGATTAGATGACCTCTTATCATTAAAAGCTTACATTAAGGGTTTAATTGCACACAATGTCTTGTTAGGCTGAGTAAAGCAAGCAAGATAAAGATTACTGTACCTCACCTTTCTAAAACTTCACTCTCTAAGAGACAAACTGCTGGTTTCTTAACTAGAAAGAGAAAATAGTAAAGAAAAGCATTAAATAAACAAGTCAAGGAGCCAGCAGAGTTAATGGGTAGTGAACCAATTGGAAGTCGGTATATTTGCCTCCAGAACCTGGTATGGTTTCTTAGTGTTGAGACTGCAGTGGTTGTGAGAAAAGTACAAGAGTAAGTTTGCAAGGTTACCAGATCTGGGACCTTGTACAATGATTTTATAGGAGGGCAGTATAAACAACTGCTAAGAATACATAAACCAGCATAATGGGAATCTGCTATGTGGTCTTCTTAGCAGGATGATTCAGTTTCCGATACTGAAAACCTTTAGGCTGCAAAGAAGGACTGCCAGTTGAATAAAAATTATGAAAAGAATATTTTAAATAAATGAAGTGTAGAAAACCCATATGAAAAGTTTCAGGAAGACAGAGTACAAGAGTTGCTACACAAAGGGGAAGAGCAACAATGAAAAATGAAGGACCCACACACTTGAGGGTGTCTCCCTTCCAATAAAAAACACTTGAGTTTACCAAGAGATAGTGTAAGAAAACAATGACATACTATTTAAATAGGTGTTGGCTTGTGATAAAAGCCAACTTGTGATAAGCCCCTTCCAAATGTACTCTTTGAATATGATGTAAGTTATAAATAAAGATTATTATAATCAATTAGAGAAAAAAAAATTGGGATGCAAAAATAATGTGAGTCACTCCATACAAGTAGAAACACATTAGGAGGCAAACTGGGTAACAGGATATGTAACTGCTCAACAATGTCAAACTGGTTTCAAGAGAAGCTGCACCAATTTACACAGTGTATAAGAGATCCCATTGATCCACATCCTCTCCAATAATTGGGTGTTTTCAAGCTTCTTAATTTTTGCCACGCACACAGCTACGAAGTGAGTACCTTTAGGCAAGGGTTTGATCTTATTATTATTATTATTATTTTGGTTCTGCAGGACCTGGCATAGAATCAGAGTCCAGCAAATAACCTGTGAGTCAAACTGAGGTAAAGGAACCTAGATTTGAACCTAGATAACTTGTTGTGGTTTCCAGTTTTAATTTTAAAATTTGTGTTTTTTCTCCATCTTTCAATTCTTCTATACTATCTCTCCCACTATGTTATATTGTCTTTGAAATAATAAAATGCTAAATCACATTCACTTTGAACTAGCATGGAAAAAAAATATATAAGCAAGGGGCACTCCGAAGGATAGAAAATGATCTCTATACATATTTTATTTAAAGAATCTCATAAAAATAAAAGTGACTGTTTCTAAACAAGAGTCCACATCTAATTCAGAGACAAGAACACATCATAAGCATTTAATAAACACTTCAAAAAAGTGTTGATTATGAATAAATGAATGACTATAGGAGAAATGAGAAATGTTTTATAACTGTAAAAATGAAATAGTATGATAATGAACGCTGATTCTTCTCATTATCAAAACTAAACTTCTAAACTTCATTTATTTGTTTGTTTGTTTATTTATTCAATTTTTTTGGCTGTGCTGTGTGGCTTGCGGGATCTTAGCTCCCCGACCAGGGATTGAATCCGGGCCATGGCAGTGAAAGCCCAGAATCCTAACCACTAGGCCACCAGGGAACTCTCATAAACTTCTGATCTTTAGAAGAAACAATAAATGCAATAATCAGCCAATGCTGAAGTGTAAAAACTAAAAAAAAAAAAAAAAAACAAACAAACAAACAAAAAAATAACAACACTGAAAGACCTTAGTCATTTGAAGTTCCATAATCCCATTATGAGCATTCAGCTGAGGCTCTATAATGGGTCTGAGAAGTAAGGTTAAAAGCTGACCCAAAGGCTAATTTAAAGTCTATAATGATCACCTGCTTAGGAAGGAATTAATTCACCTTGTAGACCACATAATAGTCTTGTGACTTCCTCAACTATTTGCATTATGCCACAAAACTTTCTCCAGTTCTCATTAATAATAAATTAAAATATTGAATGAAAGTAGAGACCAAACTAGTGAGTAAAACTAGTAGGAGTATTATCAAGCCTTAAAACAACTGTCTAGTGAAGCAGCACAAATATAAGAGTAAAAAAGAATTGTCAAGAATATATTAAACTCTATCAGTATTTTACCAGAAATGCATTTTATTAAGTGTGAAATAAGTATGTACTTTTTCCATTCTCTTAACTTCGCGTTTAAAAAGATAAAATAAGTTTATGGGAAAAAAATCTCTTGAAAAGTGGTTACTGACAACACTGCTAAAGAAACTTCTAAAGGATTTCTTCCAGAGTTAAAAACAAATGTAAACATAAGGATTCCATTTATTGAAGACATAGCATAACTTGGCAGTAAATTATGGCATTAAATCTAGGTTAGAAGATGCCTATAATGATTAAGCTATCTTTCCATTTTCCTAACAATTAGCAACACTAAGTAGAAATCAGTTGTAATTGGAAAAGAGAGTAAGTACCAAACTAATTACCGAAGTCAGTTGATAAGTATGATAGTTGTTAATTTAGAAATTCTAAATGTTGTAATTTACTTATTATATATTCATATATATACACATATATAATGAATTATATATGTAAATTCATTGATTTATAAATATAAATTGATATATACATATAAATCAACTAAATTTACAGAGGAATAGTTTTAATTCTCTTAATTCCATGATTCTTAACTCACATGAATTTACTTGCTGCTAAAACTTTTTTTTTAAGGTTAGTGATGTTTCTTCAAAAACCTCTTATTTTTAATTGTGTGAAAGTCAGGTATTTTTGTAGTTCAACTTATATATTTGTGTTTTCACATTTAAAATTAATTGGGTAAAATTCTCCAGTATAATTTTTTAAACTGGTTACCTAAATAAGAGATTTGAATTATACTAGTTCTAATGATGTCAATTTAGTAAGTGTTGGTTAATGAGAAGGTAGGATAATTCTAGCAATAAACCGTTTCTGTTTTGGAAAAGTATATACAGTATTATCTCTGGCCAGTTCAGTAGCATTTGTTTAACTGTTATACCGAATGCCTCAAATATTACACGAGTTACCTGAGAAAGTTAAGGTGATGATCTGAGGTACCTAACTTTTAGTGAGCTCAAGAGTTTCTGGTCCATTGTATGAATATACAGCAAAACTAAACACTGGCTCATTATAGAGAAAACATACAATTAATATTATATTGTATATCTGTGTCCCCAAAGTACCCTTTTTTGTTGTACTCAAAAACACATAACATGTAATTTGGGCTTCCCTGGTGGTGCAGTGATTAAGAATCCGCCTGTCAATGCAGGGGACACGGGTTCGTGCCCTGGTCGGGGAGGATCCCACATGCTGTGGAGCAGCTGAGACTGCGCACCACAACTATTGAGCCTGTGCTCTAGAGTCCGTGAGCCACAACTACTGAGCTCATGAGCCTAGAGTCCGTGCTCCGCAACAAGAGAAGCCACCACAATGAGAAGCCCGTGCACCGCAACTAAGAGTAGCCCCCGCTCGCCGCAACTAGAGAAAGCTCGTGCGCAGCAACGAAGACCCAACGCAGCCGTAAATAAAGAAATTTTAAAAAAAACCACACACACAACATGTAATTTACCATTTCTTAACCTTTTTCAAATTAGAGAAAGCCTGTGTGCAGCAACGAAAACCCAAAGCAGCCAAAGATAAATAAATTTTAAAAAAAACCACACACACAACATGTAATTTACCATTTCTTAACCTTTTTCAGGTGTACAGTACAGAAGTGTGAACTATATGCACATTATTGTGTAACATCTGTAGGATTTTCTCATCTTATAAAACTGAAACTTTAGATCCACTGAATAACCACAGCCCTTCCCTCTCCCCTCCCCCGCAAAAGTACCTTTTTAAAGGTATTTAGGGCTTAGAAGGTTTTTAAATGGAAGTATCACAGATTCTTATTTTCTTAAATCACAGTATCACAACAAACGGAGCATTTTAATAGATTTCATTCTAATCACTAACAAGTTTTATCCTTCAACATATAAAACCACATATTTGATCGATATAATGCCTTTCAGTTTTTGTAAATCATATTTGTTCAGAGACCTGCCAGTTCTCAAAGGATATCTGAGTCATTAGTTTAAAACAGACAGATCATGGCGCTGCTATATTTTCCTGTAAAGGGCCAGTAAGTAAATATTTTAGGCTGCGTGAGGTATATGGATTCTGCCGCAAATATTCAACTCTGCAACTAGAGCCCCCAGACTGTTATGGGCAATACATAAATGGATGAGCCTGACTCTGGCAATAAAAATTTTTTTACAAAAACAAGGGACAGGCTAGATTTATCCTGTGGGCCATAGTTTGCCAACCCCTGAAATAGTTAAGGGATAGTGACAAGGAACAGGACAGGGACAGGGAGTAGTTAAGAAAGAAAATCAAATAAATGTATTTAGGAAGAATTACTCCTGAGACCAAGTAGCTACTTAGTAGGGTTGACATTAATTTTCTATTGACGAACTTTGATTGTGAGGTCCTATAAAATGGAAAAAGTTCTTTTTATGACTTGTTTCAATGCTGACTGACCTACTGGCATTCAGTACATTAGCATAAATAACGAAAATATTGATCTTCAGTAAGTACATAGGATTTGACTTACCTTAATAATGGATGGAATATGACAGTAATGTTTCTGGCTCCAGGTTTGCAGACAAATTTTGTTCCTCCACCTTCAATTAAGTTGTCATCAGGACCCCCTTTCAAAAAAAAATAAAAGAGAGATTAGCTTACCAGAACTTTTACAAAGAAATAAGCCTATCAGATGTATGTTACACTATCACAAGGAAGATCATCTCTGAAAACAGCTGCCTTTAATATTTACAAAATTATTTGACTTTGAATGACTTGATCCAGTCTTCCTCATTAAATAAGCAGTGGATTCTCATTTGCACTCTGGAGTGAGAACATGGAAGCACAGTAAGAATAACTGTATATTTAAAGAAACAATGCAAGGATACAACCCAGTTAAGGTTAAAATTTTGACCTCTAATCACCACTGTCAACCTTGTACAGCATGGCACGTGAAAACTTCAGGGGAAGGAAGAAGTGCCATTCAGGCTTGTCTAGGGCTCGAAAGGTTGGAGCAGAGGCCCATATGAACCTCACCAAGCATATTTCATCAAATCTAAGACCTCACTAACTGTAAGTTACACTATTGTTGTAAGTAACACTAAGAAAAAAAAATCCTGCTAACTAAAGTATACATGCTTCCTTATTATTTGGAATCTTCTTTTTTTTTCCCTCTTATTGAAAAGTTCTTTACAGTTTAAATACACAGAACTAGGTTAAATAATTCATAAATAAGTAAATTTAAGGATTTATTAAGGTTTTTAAGATAAAGAGATATTTAGCCAAGATCTCTCACACACATATAATAAGGAAACATAAGAAAAGTGAGTTGGTTAAGGTATTCTTACAACTATTTAACATTCAGAGTCCGGCTCTTCCGAATGGCTCAGAGTTGTCACTATCTTTGTTTTCTGAACAGTTTCACTAAGTGGATTTCTTGAAGGCGTACATCCAGTATTTTACTCCAAGCTGCCGATACCAATTCTGCAAGGTTTAATGTTGACATGTTCTTGATGCTATTAGAAGGTTTAAAGAGAAGGGGTTCTTACAGCAACCAAGATTAATACTCTTTCGTCAAATGGTCCTTAGGAGGTTCACTAATTGAAATACTGAAGGGTCGTGATGGGGAGAATGACCACTCAGCTCACACGTACTGAGGCAAAAACAACTCATTATGACTATCTTCTGGTCGATAGCCATTAAGATGTCACTGATTTAAGATATATGCTAATTTCAGACTTTAGAACGTGACGAATGTACATCCTGGGATGTGGGGAGAAGTGTTCTCCCGCCCCCCCCTTCATGTTTCTATGCATTAGAATGAAGCTCAATTAAAGTAATCCCTGGCCTCTGTCCACCTTTTACCCACTCGAGGGAAGTGAACTAACTCCTGTGGTAAAATTGAGAAGAAAAAGCTGGGCATGCAGAGCTCAGCAACCCCCTTATTCCACTTTAGAAACCAGAATGCCTGTACAAAGTCAGCGTTGTCTCACTAAGTTTAGCAGTGAAGGTCCTACCTTGTCAGAGAAGGATAAAGTGGTCCAGTACCTTCTATAAGTAAGTAAATTTGTCTAATTTTGATGTTCAGTCAGCAAACTCATTTAGCTCTCTTTAACTAGGCTACATCTTTCAGTCTAGCTTATATCAACATAAAAGTGGTATTTCACCTTCCATTTACTTACTTATATTATTTCATAAGAGTGTCAGAACTCTGACAGGAAAGGTAGATGCTATTTAATAGACTTTCTCAAAACCCTAACAATCTACACTTACAATACTGCATTTATTTTTGCTAAATTAAAGTTTCTTTTTAATTATAGTTCTCTGCATGATACCAAACATAAATCTCACCTGATATGTTATCTGCCTTAATGGTCTCTGAGGCATCTTGGAAATTGACTGATAAAAACATGTGAAGCTTTAGAGATCCATAGCCTGGATCATCAAGACTTCCCAGAGGCATCAGAGTCTAGACAAATCCCATTTGGATCAGTCGTTTCCACCAACTAATCAAAGGATGGTTTTTCTTAAGAAAAACAGAAACTGTAATGGCATGTACAGCTCTAGATTCAAAATTATGAGCTGTTTGTTCTCATCTGGAAAAAAATCCTCTTGTATTATTATATTTGCATTGGAGATAGCAGTGTTCTGCTAAGTCAGTGATTTTGCTCAGTTAAAAGAAAAGCAAGGGCTTCCCTGGTGGCGCAGTGGTTGAGAGTCCGCCTGCCGATGCAGGGGGACCGGGTTCGCGCCCCGGTCTGGGAGGGTCCC
>NC_041218.1:19817864-19820980 GCF_002837175.3 Physeter macrocephalus
ACGGGGAGGGCCCCGGTACCGCAAAAAAAAAAAAAAAAAAAAAGCAAAAGGAGAGGATCAACACTACAACAGGCACTACTCCTTTAATAAAAATCTTCCTCAAAAGGTCACATGGTATGGTTACAAACAAACAAAAAATAAAGAATAAAAATATCTACTAACGCTTCTCTTTCTAAGATCGTAAAATCGAGTCAGAATTGAATCAGCAAGGAAACGTGCACATGTGTCAAAGAAATCAGGTTATATTCTGCACTCTAGGAACAACATAAATGACTTCCTACAAAACAAATAAATCTACACACAAAAAATAATGCACTAATCTACTCGATATGAGCATATCTTTAAAGGACAAATATGAGTTGGACTGCATGATCTCTCATGGTTTCTAAAAATTCTCAAGTTTTCTGATTTTAGATACTCAGTAATTAAATACAGGCCTGATTACCCCAGCTCCAAACTAGCAACTTCATGCACACTGAACACACTGTCTGCATGACCACCTCAATGCCTTGGTCCACGCTGGGCTCTATCTGGGGAGACCTCTCCCCTCCTACCATTCCTTTAGGGCCCAGGTCTAGACCTAAACTGTCAAGTGCCCCTCTCCCAATGTCCAAAACTCCATTAACAGTGACTTTATAAAATAAACCACATAACCTTAACATAGGTCTCTTCTGTTACTGTCACTTGTTTTCTAGTTCTTATGTAACCTTTTCTCCACTTGGAATGTAACATCCCAGAAAGTACTTACAAAAAATATATATTTGGTGAATGAATGAAGGAAGAAACGATGACCTAACTCAGTAGAATGTTATTAGAATTAGATGAGAAACTATATGTGCAAGTCCTTGGTGAACTGCCAAGAACCTAACAAATGTCAGCAATGCTCTCTGTGTCCCTAAAGGCTTTACAGCTAGTAGATGTGCTTCATCAATTTTTGTTGATGACAATCATATGGGGAACACAGATAACAAAAAATAAAGATGCAATACCAAAAATAAGGCACAACAGCCACTGGAAATGTCAGTGGGAGGAAGATTTGGCTGTGAAAATAAAGGCATGGTGACCACGCATCAAGCTAGAAACTGATAGTTTCATTTGTTCTAAATCTGTGTTAGCTACATAAAGGCTATTACCGATTCACAAAGTAGGGTTAAACTAATTAAAAAGTAAAGATTGGGCAGACTTATTAAAAAAAAAAAAAAAAGAAAAGAAAGAAAAAGTCCCCTCCCTATCTCAACCTGCAACCAAAATTCCATCTACAGGAACCTTGTATGCTTTTCCAAGCCCATTACCGAGTGCCATCAACACTGCATTTGATGTGATTTCCTCTTCACAGACTACAAGTCCACATCTAGCTTACTAAATTACTAATAAACAGCACCAACCCAGTGAAAATCGTCTTGAAAATAAAGCTGTCAGGACCACAAGTAAAGGTCATGGCCAAAGACTGTATGGTCTGCGAGTCTCCATCCTCTAAGGTTTATTCTAGCTTTTCAATATTCTGCATGAGAAACAAAACTCGCCCCCCCCTCACATGCCTTCCATTAATCAAGTAATCTGGGAGCTGCCGTCATGAATGTTCTTAGGGAACGTGTTGCTCAATCCTGAGAAGAGCAGGGGATGGGCCGGTGCATCTCCCTCCCCTTCATTCATTATGCTCAGTCTAATCTCTGCTGCCCCAGGCCAGGTGACAGGCGCCAGAGAAAATGCTGAATGATGATGGATGGCTGGAAAGAAAGGGGAACTGACAGCCATATTACAAGTAGAATATATATTGTGCAGAAACGAGGGGACAAAATGCCCCAGTCATATTTCCTGGTCCTAACAAGGAGGACAATGGCTGACGGGCTCCCTCAGGTGACTGGCAAAAGGCACCAGGGCCACTCATTGACGCGGGGGTGACCGCATCTTAGTGCGCGCAGGCTAGACCCTTCTTTTAGAATTTATTTACTTATAAGTCATTAGCTCCTAAACTTATATATTCCTTGATTCTTCCCAGCTAGAATTTGATGTAGTTTATAATGAACATAGTCATGTTAATAAAACACACAAAAAAACCCAAAGTCCCCGAAAGAAATGGAAAGGAATGTTCTCCCTGAGAGGACTACATACCATACAGTGGGAAGAATGAAAAAGATTTGTGTCAGACCCCGGATGTCTACGTATTAGTAGTATAAGTATGATAAAAATAATTAAATTCTCTGAGTCTCAACTTTCCCATTTATAAAACACAGATTGCAATAAATTCTTTCAGAGACTTGTGGTGATGTTTAGGTAAGATAACGTACTCCAGGGCATTCAGTACAGAATTTGACACATGGTACATCTCAAATAAATGACTGTCTACTTTTTTCCCTTTAGAATTACCAAGCAGTTAAGGATCTAAATGATCAAACACACACACACACACACACACACACACACACACACACACATCATTGGAACATAAACTGAAAAAACAAAAGGCCCAAATTCAAAAAATGTTATCCTTGCTACTTTAGGCAACATCGTACTAGTCAATATAAACTTTTTTCCCTTTATCCCTTTAGAATTACCAAGCAGTTAAGGATCTAAATGATCAAACACACACACACACACACACACACACACACACATCATTGGAACATAAACTGAAAAAACAAAAGGCCCAAATTCAAAAAATGTTATCCTTGCTACTTTAGGCAACATCGTACTAGTCAATATAATTAGTGAGACCAATTAAAACACTTTTGTCTTATTTTAGGGTCAACAGAATTGCAGTGAAATTTTTAAAAATTGCTGAGAATACACAGAGCCTGACAGCAGGAAATTAGTCTTTCTCTTAATTTTTCAGTTAAAAATAATCAATATTAAATGTATAGCTGTTAAAATTACACACTCTCTGTGCCAAGAGCTTAGATGAAAATAGTATAGAATTTGATGGCCACTTTTGTTGAACCACAGAAAGCAGTATGCCTCATCTGACATTTTTAATGTGTTCTGGATGTAAAGTTGGCCTTTCCACATAAAAAAGAACAGTGAAGGTGAACATTTTTTTTAACATCTTTATTGGAGTATAATTGCTTTACAATGGTGTGTTAGTTTCTGCTGTATAACAAAGTGAATCAGCTATACAT
>NC_041218.1:19821003-19834703 GCF_002837175.3 Physeter macrocephalus
TATATTTGTTAGCATATGGTATTTGTTTTTCTCTTTCTGACTTACTTCACTCTGTATGACAGTCTCTAGGTCCATCCACCTCATTACAAACAACTCAATTTCATTTCTTGTTTGTTTTTTTTTTTTTAAGAATCAATTTTATTTATTTATTTATTTTTGGTTGCATTGGGTCTTTGTTGCTGTGCGCGGGCTTTCTCTCACTTCGTCCCAGCTTACCCATACCCCTCCCTGTGTCCTCAAGTCCATTCTCTACATCTGTGTCTTTATTCCTGTCCTGCCCCTAGGTTCTTTATAACCTTTTTTTTTTTAAGATTCCATATATATTTGTTAGCATATGGTATTTGTTTTTCTCTTTCTGACTTGAACATGGGCTTAGGTGTTCCACGGCATGCGGGATCTTCCCGGACCAGGGCTTGAACCCGTGTCCCCTGCATTGGTAGGCGGATTCTTAACATCTGTGCCACCAGGGAAGTCCAATTTCGTTTGTTTTTATGGCTGAGTAATATTCCATTGTATATATGTGCCACATCTTCTTTATCCATTCATCTGTCGATGGACACTTAGGTTGCTTCCATGTCCTGGCTATTGTAAATAGTGCTGCAATGAACACTGCAGTACATGACTCTTTGAATTATGGTTTTCCACATAAAAAAGAACCACAGTGAAGGTGAACTTTTCTTTTTTTATTAAGGTATAAATAATTTACAATGTTATGTTAGTTTGAAGTGTACAACAAAGTGATTCAGTTATATATATATATATATTCTTTTTCAGATTCTTTTCTATTATAGGTTACTACAAGCTGAGAATAGTCCCTTGTGCTATACAATAGGTCCTTGCCGTTTACCTATTTTATAAATAGTAATGTGTATCTGTTAATCCCAAACTCCTAATTTATGCCCTTGCCCCTCGCCCCCGCTATCCCCTTAGGTAACCATAAGCTTGTTTTCTCTGTTGGTGAGTCTATTTCTGTTTTGTAAATAAGTTCATTTGCATAATTTTTTCTAGATTCTACATGTAAGTGATATCATATGATATTTGTCTTTGTCTGACTTACTTCAGTTAGTATGATAATCTCTAGGTCCACCCATGTTGCTGCAAGTGGCATTATTTCATTCGTTTTTATGGCTGGAAGGTGAACTTTTCTATAGCAAATATTCTGCTTCACAAATACTTTCTAAGGATTATGAAAATGCATACAGGACTTCCTTGGTGGCACAGTGGTTAAGAATCTGCCTGCCAATGCAGGGGACGTGGGCTCGAGCCCTGGTCCAGGAGGATCCCACATGCCACTGAGCCACTAAGCCCGTGCGCCACAACTACTGAGCCTGAGCTCTAAAGCCCACGAGCCACAACTACTGAAGCCCTCGCACCTAGAGCCTGTGCTCTGCAACAAGAGAAGCCACTGAAATGAGAAGCCTGCACACTGCAATCAAGAGTAGCCCCCGCTCGCCACAACTAGAGAAAGCCCGCACACGGCAACAAAGACCCAACGCAGCCATAAATAAAGAAATAAATAAATTTAGAAAAAGAAAAAGAAAATGCATACAGTACAATAAATATGGAATTCCTGATTGCATCAATAAAGACGGTCTTTAATTGGCTCTAGGAGCCAGCTGAATGGCCTGAGTTCCCTAAATTCACAGCTGTCACCTTGCCAGAGGTGTTCATTTAGATTAAGTTCTTTAGCAAATGCCTATTCTTAAAGCACAAATTATCATTATGACTTAATGCTGTTGCTGCTGCTACCAGCAGCACCAAACTTGTCGCAAGGGTCTGTACATGAGCTTGGTGCTTGGTGCTAGATTAAGAAGAAAACAGGACTTCCCTGGTGGCTCCGTGGTTAAGAATCCGCCTGCCAATGCAGGGGACACTGGTTTGATCCCTGGTCCAGGAAGATCCCACATGCCACGGAACAACTAAGCCCATGAACCACAACTACTGAGCCTGCGCTCTACAGCCCATGAGCCGCAACTACTGAGCCCGCGTGCCACGACTACTGGAGCCCGCGCACCTAGAGCCTGTGCTCCGTGACAAGAGAAGCCACCACACGAGCAGCCCGCGCACCGCAACGAAGAGCAGCCCCCGCTCGCTGCAACTAGAGGGAGCCCGTGTGCAGCAACAAAGACCCAATGCGAGTAAAAATAAATAAATAAAAATAAATAAATTGTTTTTTAAAAAAAGAAGAAGACAAAATACTTATTCTTACCCTCAAATGACTTACTATTACAGACAAGTCAAGCAAATCAGGATTGGTGATGATATTCTACTGCTATTGGATCTGGGAAGAAAATCCAGGCAACAAGCCCCTTTGAGGAAAGGATCATCTTTTGGACTCAACTCTTACCTAGTGTATAATTATTATCAACAATACTTTTCACATAGTGTTGTTCATAGATGTAACTTCTGTGCCTAGAATAATTTCTGGCACATCATAAGCACTTGGCAAATGTTTATTAAATAAATATATGAATAAGCACGGATAGCACAGGGAACTATATTCAATATATTATAATAACCTATAATGGAAAATAATCTGAATAAATATGTATATAACTGAATCACTTTGCTATATGCCTGCAACTAACACAATATTGTAAATCAACTATACTTCTTAAAAAAATACATGAAGCTGGGACGAAGTGAGAGAGTTGCATGGACTTATATATACTACCAAATGTAAAATAGGTAGCTAGTGGGAAGCAGCCGCATAGCACAGGGAGATCAGCTCGGTGCTCTGTGACCACCTAGAGGGGTGGGATAGGGAGGGTGGGAGGGAGGGAGACGCAAGAGGGAAGAGATACGGGGATATATGAATATGTACAGCTGATTCACTTTGTTATAAAGCAGAAACTAACACACCATTGTAAAGCAACTGTACTCCAATAAAGATGTTTAAAAAAATTATTTAAAAAATTAAAAAATACATGAATAAGCAAATGAACAAACAGAAAATGATAAAGAATATCTCTTTTAGACCAACTGAATTCTAAGTACAAACCACAGAGGACCAAGCAGTTGTATTTTGCATAGAGTTTGCTCACTGAGGGATCCATGTTTCAATAAAGTGCTGAAAAAGTATATTGATTAAGATGTTATTTGTAGCAGAGAATCTTCCAAATAGAAACAAATTAGTTATTCCCACTATAAGTAAATGGCATGCCTATATTTCAATGCTCAATTATATTTTATTCCTGGATAGCCTAATGCTGTATAATTAAGACAGGTGTAAAGTATTACACAGGGAGTAAGAAGAAGGTTAAGAGGGGGGAAGGGGACTGATATTTATTAAACATTGACTAGGAAACTGGTGTTTGTATTCACTTAATCCTAATAATATCCCTGTAATATTACCACGTAACATAGATGAGGAAATGGAGACTCGTGAGGGGCTTAGGGGGATGTGTCTTGCTCAAGTTCCCACACATGGTAGGTTCAGTATCCAAACAATTTTTTCCCAACTGTATATACTACAATGTGCTTAATATCATTTTATGGTCCCAAGAAATTCATAGGTTGAATCGAATGATGTAGATGATGGGTGACAGAGGAAATTTTTAAAATAGGGAGCAGTTAAGCTCTGATTTTACAGTGGTTTGACACATAAAATGCACTTTCCATGTAATCAACACTAAATACCACGGTTGGTTATCCAAGTCAAGGCACACAAAGCCTCTTTGACCAAAAATGTAAGTGAAGCTTAAGAAAAACAACATTCTATGGATAAAACCCTCATGTAGACAATGCTTCCGGAGGAAACACATTTAATGGTCCAACTGAGGCCAAAAATAACATTTTCTAATACAGTCCCAGCAGCAAGAAGCAGAACTCTACTTTTCCCCCTTTCTCCAGACTTACCAGTAGAGGATATAAGGGCCCCTCTAAACCCAGTCTACTGGTGAGGACTCCTTGGAGGTCCAGGAACATGAAGGTAGAAAAACAAGGGTTGGGACCTTCAGGGAGGGAACTTGGATAATCTGCCTGGATTAATACCTAAAACACTGATATAAGCTGATTTTTTTTTCTGTTTCTCCTTTTAAGTAAAAAATTCGAATAGCTCTTCTTTGCTTCTTCTTTTACTGTTACTACAGGTCGGTTCTACATGTCTGTTCTTTTGAGGCCCACACAGTGCTTTATGGTTTTTTACTTTAGTAACAAAGGAAAAAGGAAAGATGAGGAAAAATGATTGGAAGTTTGGGACTGACATGTACACACTGCTATATTTAAAACAGATAACCAACAAGGACCTACGGTATAGCACAGGGAACTCTGCTCAATAGTCTGTAATAACCTAAATGGGAATGGAATTTGAAAAAGAATAGATACATGTATATGTATAACTGAATCACTTTCCTGTACATTGGAAACTAACACAACATTGTCAATCAACTATACTCCACTATAAAATAAAAATTTTAAAAACAGACAAAATACAGTGATACTATCATCACAAAAAATGTTTTGAAAAGTCTCAAAGGTCTCACAATAAAATAAGCAGTTCTAGTGTGTAAATTTAATTTTTTTCTTTAAACATAAAACCTTGTCTGTATTTCTTTTTCTTTTCAGCTTTATTGAAGTATAATTAACAAAACTGTAAGATATCTTACGTTTACATTGTGATAGTCTGATACACATACCCACTGTGAAAGGATTCCTCCCCATCCAAACTAACACAGCCATAGCTTCATATTTTTTTGTAAGAACATTTAAGTTTCATTCTCTTAGCAAACTGCAATTATACCATACTCTTGTCTCTAATAATGCTGTCCTCTGTAATTCTTGAAAATACTGAAGCATGAATTTTGGGCTAATAACATAATATGAACCCATAACTTAATATGAACATGGCAAACCCTGTGAGAAAAGCAAATGATGCTGGTGGGTTCTTTCGGTACTCAAAAATTATAATAAAATCGGGATGACATGCGTCACTCAAGATACCATTATCCCCTGTCATAAGCATTGTCAGTCATTGCCAACCGAACCAGAATCCATGGGTGTTCTAAGCAGCCACAACAGTTGTTAGGAATTGAAACTTACCAACCCTTTGAACAAGAAAAACCGTGTCTCTTGCTCAACATTCTACACTCATCAAATCAAAACCAAACCAAAACAATCAAATAAACAAAATGCTCTCCTGGACATTGTCACAGTACTTTTATTATACAAAATGGGTCTCTTGGGGTAGCATGAAAAAGCAAAGAATTAGGAGTTCCTATGAGTAAATTCATGCTCAATTTCCTTAGTGGGGTGGAGGCTTAGGGTGAGTGGGGCTGAAATGAGCTAATCTTTGAAAGGAATGGGAGAAAAAAAATATTGATGAAGGCGTCCTTGATAATCCTATACTGCTGAGGGCCCAGGTGAGATGAAATAACTGGAATTTACAGCAACAGCATATAATATGGAACATTCTAGAGCAGAAATAAGTGTGGAGAAGAGAGACTGAGAACCAGAGTTAAGGATTTACCAGCTGAATGTGTGAGAAGGTAACGGGGAAAAAAAGAGTTGAAGGTTCTGGTAAGAAAAACAATTCAGGTGATTAACCACAGATGGGTCAAGGCTTGATAAGAAAAGAAAGGAAGTTTGAAAGAAACCTGAATAAAGTATATGGTGGAAGCTGACACTTCAGAGTCTTTATAAGGTCAAAGAACATTCGAGGCTGGAGTCAGAGGGAGAGATTTGAAAGGAACAGGAGGCCATAGAGAGGGACATACTGAGAATTGTTTCTGTCCTCACTTTCCCTGCGGTCACAAACACAGGAAGCCCTCCTCTGAATCAGAAAAGGGGTGGTGAATGTGGGGGGCAGTTAAGTTTGATGTTTGGTAGTTAAAGAATTAGGCAGCAGCAAAGTTTGGGAGTGGGGGTAAGACTGAGTATTGAAAGAAAGAAAGGAAATCCCACGGATCTGAGCCCAGAGGGAAAAGGAAAAGGGAAGTTCCTTTTCACTCTCCCTAGAGTCACTCATAGGTATAAGGTACAATGCAGGGAAAGACCATCTAAATTAGGGACTGCCCAGTGATGGATCATTGTGAGAAGGACAAACCACATGGGTCTTGAAGCATAAAGAACAGTAGAGTATGTGCATGTGCGGTATCTTATTTTTTGGAAATTTCAATGTGAGCAGGCTGCTAGGAAGCAAATAACTCATCTGAGTTTTGTTTCAAGTAAGACAATCTCTCCTACATTTTCGGTTAAAGACCATGAATAATTCTTATAAAGAAATAAAAATCGTATCTTGTAGTTCAAGAACTGAATACATTCCAGCTCCTAAGTAACAAGTGAAATTTATAACAATCTATTATTTGGGGGGTGATCTCTTGGTTTAAAAAAGAGAAGGAAGAAAAACACAACAGTTCCTTAATTATCTTCCTAACAAATGAGAAGAGGTTTTGGAGGATGGGATGACAAGAAACAAAGAGAAATGAAGCAACAATTTTTAAGGTTCATAATAGCTCATCCTGAGCCATCTGTAAAATGTTCACCTGGAGCTCTTCATGAGCATAGGTCAAAAAAAGTTCCATTAGTAACAGTACTGACAGTTTCTGTAATGGAGTCTGAGATGGCATGTTCTGTGAAGAGCACAGTGTGAAGCATGACCCATTACCAAAGGACCCAAAGCCACTGCATGCAGATTTTTAAATCGTTGACCAATAAGGCACAAGGGAACTGGAACCCCTGTTGAGGAGCATTCCTACCTTGGAGTGACATCATCCTCCAGCTCACTTTATTTTAAGGCTACACCAGGAGACTGCATTGATCCTTTTTTCTCTTTCCACTCTTTAACAGATGCCTTAGTTTTAATTATCTTCAATATATTAAATTTATTTTAGTGTCTAGTTGGGTATATCTAGCTCAGAGGTTCTCATATATGTAAGCTGGAGTCTGCAACCTTACTTATCATGTGCCTGGTTTCCTAGCATAATGTTTTCAAAGTTCATCCATGTTGTAGCATTTATCAGTATTTATTTATCAGTAGAGTACTTCATTTCTTTTTATGGCTGAATAAAATTCCAATGTATGTATACACCACACTTATCTATTTACTAGGTGATAAAACATTTGGGTAGTTCCCCTTTTTGGCTATTATGAACAATGCTACTGTGAACACCCATGTATAAGTTTTGTGTGGACATATGTTTCCTCTTCCGTATATACCTAGAATTTGCACTGCTGGGTCATATGCTACATCTATGTTTAACATTTTGAGGAAATAGCAGACTGTTTTCCAAAAAGTCTATGCCCTAATGCTCATTACTGTTTTATTTTTAAATAACTAATTATTTTAAATAAAATCTGAACGTGGGGCGGATGGGGTGCTGCAATGGTCAGCACACAGAGGAAGTATAAGTATCTTGTTCTCCAGAAGAACCCTCTCCCACCAGCCCTAGACCCCGCCCCCTGACTCCTGTAGGGGTGGCCCTGTCTGTTCCCATCATTAAGGAAGCATTACCAGGTGTCACACGTGGTGGCTAGGGCAGAAGCATTTGGGCATTGGTACAGCTGGGTAACTATCTGTACTATCTGTACTGTTTCAACTAAGTGTCTGTGCTGGTTCATCACCCACGATTAAAACAGACAATAAGGTTTCTCTCCTCACTCAAGTTCAGCTTGCAGAAGATTCTACTGTTTGCTCAGTCGTTCTTGTTAAAATAAAGCAAGTGATATGAAGGACGACAGAATGCAGTGAAGTTCTCTAATCAGATGAGCCCATCTCAGTGCTGACCTAACACGTATGTTTGACCAGTCAGGAGCCTTCTGATGATGTCTTGTCAGCTGAGTGGTAGATTTATGGTGCAAATAAGCATCAAGCTGAAAACACACTGAGACCATCAATCTTATTTTGCCTGTGAAATGGCCTACGGTGGAGCCCAGGCCACTGGAAATGCTTAGCGCAGAAATAGTTCATTTGGAAGAAATGCTATTGTTAAATGCTGTTATTGTCTTCACACTCAGAGATATGCTTAAATCTAAGTACTCCCAAAGTTTGAAAGGAATTATTTTGAAGGGCTTGATGTGGCAGGTACAAAGAATAATAATCCCAAATGCCTTTGAGAAGTAAGAGAGATAAAGGTCTCTTCAAATACAAATTAAGAGTCAAAATACAAGTGGCAAAACATGGGTAGCATTTAGCTCACTGACAAGGATAATCAGTGCTGGCATCCAAACAGAAACAACATTCTTTCATGGCTCACTGGAAGCATCTGGACTACTGAAGAACAGGTGGCTTCAAATAACTTTACCAATCACTGTTTAGGTTTAATCAGCAATAGTCAACCTTCCAGGCACTCTAGGCAACAATCCTTGCAATATTCTCACTGAATCAAAACTGGTCTTCCAAGTCAGCCAAACATGAGCAGTGACATGATCAACACTCAGAATTAGAGCTGGCAGAGTCATTTTTTTTGTCTGTTGCTGTATATATAGAGCACAATATAGGACTGTGCACACCCAGTGTTCAGCCAAATAACTGATAAAAAACAATCAGTGTTTTACAGCCTATTTGGACTCTCCATTCCTTGCAGGTCTCAATGTCCAATATACTTTTTTACCATAATGGAATAAGAGATTGATTAAAAAATGAAATACAGTCCTCTCGCTCATCTACAACTGAAATAATGACAATTATTTTAAAAAATGAGCCTGTTAACGTTTGAAATCTTGACCTCTGTCCTTCATTAAATGCAGTAAGTTCAATGTCAGCCACCCACCAAAAAGTCGTGAATTTGTAGTGAATTTTTACAAACATATTTGCTCCACATTTTTCTGGCAAACATATCTTGGACTTATTCTCAAATTTTAAAATTTCCATTTGATCAGCTGCTGAAGAGCACATATCCTAAGTGTTAATATTTTACACACTACTTGATCGCAAAATTTCTAGGAATTTCCTCCTAGGCTCAATAGAAAATAATATCATGGGTAAACTTAAGATTTGACAAACAAGGATGTTTATCACAGAACACTATATTAAACTTAAAAAAAATCACTTAAAATGCAAAACAATGATTACACAGATACACACAAATATGCATATATATAATTGATACAAACATTTACAGATATAGATATCTATTACTGGAATATGTATGATGCAGCTATTAAAAATATACAGATACTGCAATAAGGCAAGAAAAAGATCTAAAAAGCAGGAGCCCATTATGGCAAAAAGTTATTAATTAAAATAATATTGTGAGATAAGCCTGTATTATGTGTCTCATAATTGCAATACTGCAAGTCTTTGCCGATCTGATTCTTTTTGGCTCTCACCTCTGCTGAATCTTGTTCCTGGATCTTTTTTTCCTGTATATGTTGTGTATTGTGTGTGTGTATGTTTCATAAGATCATTCCCTTAGAAATTTACCCTGAGCAATTCTTTGAAGCCTGGTTAGAAGATATGTTCCACTAGAAAACATTAGTGATAGCTTCTACTAGTTTACCCAAGGGAACTACCAACCTGGAACCCATTTTATTTTATTTTATTTAACATCTTTATTGGAGTGTAATTGCCTTACAATGGTGTGTGGAACCCATTTTAAACTAACTTCTCACTTTGAAATTTTCTCACATCACTCAGAGGATGTATATTTTAGCAACAAAACTGGTTTCTCTAGCAATTTTTCCTCCCTTCAGCCTATGCCAATGTAACCAACTTTCTTTCGGTCCTTTATAGGAGGTGGAGAGATCATGGAAAAGAGATGGTATTTCTAGATGATCCATAAACTCTAGGTGGAGTTTGGGGGTATGTTCTACTAGATTCCCTGAGTTGGGTAGGTTCTGGGTTTTGTTTCTCTTCTGTGCCTTGCAAGTTCACTTGGGTTTGGCAAATACCCTCAGAGTGAAAACTAACCTTGATAGTACTTTCTCTATTACCTCTCTGCAGTCCTTTTATTTTTTTTTGCTTCAATTATCCTAACTTTCTTGCCAGCTCATCAAAGCAACTTAACACCTTCTAAGTGTTTTATCCAACATTTAAAATTATTTCTTGGGAAGTTCAGGGAAGGTACCAGTCATACTGCTAGAAACAGAAGTCTCCACGCAATCGACTCTTTAAAGAACAGTCTACAAATAACTTCCCCTCTGAATTCAGTTACTCCAGGGAAAGTACCTTTGGAGTCTATTCAGATATCCCTAGCTCCTGGCTGTTTGTTTTTAATCAATTTTCATAGTTACCCTAAGATAAAAATTACAAGTAATACAAGAAAAACAAAAACAAAATGAAAACAATAAATATAGCTCCAGCCTTAAATGTTATCAGTTAACTTTATATAGTGAAATATAACAACATACAATAAAATGCAATTTGATATAGTAAATTATAAGACCAGATAAGGAAAATGAAGTTCTCTTTCCAACTTTGATATCAATTATATGGCAGTAAGTAAGTTACTTAACCTCTCTGAGCCTTCTATTTCTCATCAATAAAATAAGGAGAATGAACCACACAGTTTCTTCTTGAAAAAACCTTTCCACCTATGAATTTTTATTTTCTAGATTATAAAATTTCCTTTACAACATATTCTACGCATTGGTTTTATTTACATTTTATGATACTGTATAACATACATACCTTTATCAAGTAGAAATTTATGTCAATTACTATAATCACTGAGGTATCACATGCAATAATTCTAAATGAAAATGAACTGTATTTTTGCTTTGGGATATTAGTTACGCTTCAGGAAAAAATAATTAGTATCATTTTGGGCTGACATTTTTATACCATCTAATTATGACTATCTTATGCTCTTTTTCTTTTATAGGAAGCATCTTAGATTCTGCCTTGATTACCGCAAGAATTCCCCAATGCAGAGAAATAAAATGGGCAAAATTCATGGCATGTCTGTGCAATTTTAACCTAAAACCTTTCTCAATTTTTCACCCCAAAGCAGGTATCAGAACTTCAATCACTATCATCAATCGTTTTCAAAAAAGCAATTCTGATGGAAATATATTTAATAGGAAAACACTTTTCATTGAATTCAAGCTATAACAGGAATTACAGCATTTTTGTGCCTAGGAGTGAGCTCATGGTGATATAAACCTAACTAAAAGACATAGTTCATGACACCAAGAAGCTCATGTTATGACTGGGCTATAAAAAAGAATACACCAAAAGTTAGAGACAAAGATATTATAAAATACACCAAAAGAATGAAAAACAAGCATTCCAAAAAGAAACAACTATTGCTGTTGAGTTTGTAAACCAATTTACAGAAACATAATAAAACCCAGGGAAGATATGTGAAGTTGCAGTTGTTTGGCAGAGAAAATATGACATTGTTCCTCTGCAAAGTAGCATGATATTAATACAAGAAAACAGATTGGCAAAGATAACCCGTAATATAGAACTCCTAATATTGGTATTCAATAAATACTCCATTTGGCTGATCAAAAATAGTGACTCAATCACATAACAAAGGACCTATTATCAACATTTTCTAAATACATCATATAAAATTACTGCTACAACCTCTTCTTGGAAAAGTACTTTTCTTTTGTATTTCTTTGAAGACTGGTGAATCTGCTTTTTAAATGTTGTTTTTCAAAAGTCTAAAATATAGACAAGGCTTTAATTAAAATAAAATGCACAAAAGAATGACTTGTCAATGCATAAAAGAATGACTTGTCCCTCAGGAGGGAGCAGAGAGGCAGAGGTTACTAAGAAAAAAGATCTGAAGATATGAGACAAAGCGACTTAGGTCTAGAAACGGATGGTCCATGGACACAGCTTCAGTGTAAACATTTTTTTATCTCAACAGTCAAGCACCAGTCCAGCAAGAGAACTAAAGAGAGACTAGAACAAAACAAATGGGAGGTGGATTAAATTCAAATCCATTCAACAAGTATTTATTAAGTACCAACCATGTACAGGTACCAGATGCGGTCCTGGCGATAGTAAGAGTATCATCAACCTTTGGCTGCTCATGTCGAAAACCCTGGAATCATCCTCTCTCTTCTATTTTGTTCATGCCTCTCATCCAATCCATCAGCCAATCCTGGCCGTTCATCCTTCAAAACAATGAGTCCCAGCACTTCTCACCTCCCTCACTGCTACTACTTTAGACTAAGCCACCACCATCTCTCTCCTGATTACTGGTCTCCTAACTGGTCTCCTGCCTCCATCCTTGCCCCCTTTCAGGAGATTCTCAACATTCAAGCCAGGATGATCCCGTTAAAATACAAGGTCAATCCAGTTACTCCTCTCTTTAGAATGCTTCCTATCTCATTTGAAGTAAAAGCCCAATTCCTTACAATGATGCAGAAGACTCTCTACTATCTGCCCCTGCACTTTTCTGGGATCGTCTCCTACTATTCCTTCCATGTCCCAGTCTGCTCCAGTCACACGGCCCGTCTTACTGTTTGTGAACACACCACGAATGCATCTTCCTCAGGGCCTCGGTCCATCCTGTTCCTTCCACCGGGCAACACTCTTCCCAGATCTATATAGCTCACTCCCTTAGCTCCGTCAGGCCTTTACTCAACTACTTCCTTCCGAGGAAGCCCTTCCGCAGTATGCAAAGCGAAAGTAAAATAAAATATGAATTTAAGTAATAAATTTAGTCAGTAGAAGGCACATATTTCTATATACCAGAAACTATAAGCCTATAAAAAACTAAGTTGCTGAAATCTGGCCACGGTGATATAAATCTGAGGATGATACTACACAAGGAATGCCTACTAAAATGACACACACAAGCACACAACTGAAGCATACATACAAAAAATTGAAACCACGTATATATAAATGTCTGAGCCAGCTTTCTCCTAACTTTCTAGCCTCAGTATTTTCCCATGTCATTAAATATTCTTCAAGAACATGATTATTAAAGACTGCATAACATTGTAGGGATGCACCAAACATTCACCCTTCAACAATTAGTAGAAAGCCTGCTGCATGCCAGGCACCGTGGTAGGTGCTGTGAAAAAAGAGTGATCAAAAAAGATATAGCCCATGCCCTTATGGATTTAACCATGGGGTTATCAGATAGACATTAAGCTACCACACAAATAAATATGGAATTACCAATTGTCTTCTATGTTATGAGATTGGAACAGAGTGGCAGGAGAGACCATGATATCTGTATAATGTCAATAATCTCTATAATATCTATTAGGGGCTAATTTACTTCAAGGTCAGATGGAGTGACATTTACATAAAGCCTGAAAGATGAGTAGGAGCTGGTCTGTAAAGAGCAGAGGAAGGAGTGCTCTAATCAGAGGGAAGAACACGTGCAAAGGCCCCGAGGCAAGAGCTCAGCACATTCTAGGCACTGAGAGCACTGAGCCCAGTATCAGAAGGCTAGTGAGGAAGAAGCGTAACAGGAGGGAGAAGGAGGCAGAGTCAGATCACACAGGGCCTGGTAGGTCATGCTAAGGAAAAGAGAGTTTTTAAAATTCTAAGCATAATGTGAAGCTGTTAAAGATTTGGAGCAGAAGAGTGATGTAATTTAATGCAAATATAAGAAGATCATGGTTTTTATTTTTATTTTTTTTATTTTTTTGTTGTTGTTGTATGCGGGCCTCTCTCTGTTGTGGCCTCTCCCGTCGCGGAGCACAGGCTCCGGACGCGCAGGCCCAGCGGCCATGGCTCACGGGCCCAGCCGCTCCGCGGCACGTGGGATCCTCCCAGACCGGGGCGCGAACCCGGTTCCCCTGCATCGGCAGGCGGACGCGCAACCACTGCGCCACCAGGGAAGCCC
>NC_041218.1:19834735-19837457 GCF_002837175.3 Physeter macrocephalus
GGCATGTGGGATCCTCCCAGACCGGGGCGCGAACCCGGTTCCCCTGCATCGGCAGGCGGACGCGCAACCACTGCGCCACCAGGGAAGCCCGATCATGGTTTTTAAAACCCAGATTAATCTCTAACACAACTCTCTCCTTAATTTTTATCCTGACATAGTCTTGCTTCAAATTGCCTCTTATATCTTCTCCAAAGCAAACTGAAGTCTCCTTCAATTCTCTCTGCCAAGCAGCACACAGAGTCTGCAGCTCCTGGGGCCACCATCAACCAAGCTAAGGGCGACACAACCTCTGGCCACTCGCCCACAGCCTACTGCACCTCTCATTCCTACGTCATTCACCAATCTCCTTGGACAGTAACTATTACCCGCCTACTCTCCTCCTAATATTCTGAATTCCCTTGCTCCTGATTCAGATCCTACTTTTCTCCAATATCCAAAACTCCTCACTATTACCCCTGGTCTTCTCCCATGAACACCATTTCTTCACGGGTCTCTGAAGTGTTGGTTATTTCCTCTCTCACAGGCAGGAGAATTGGTGCTCTAAACTGTGTGGTCCCCCAAATCAGCTTCCAGGCCACGGCACCTCCAGCACTTGAATAATAACTTCTTAAAACTTCTGACGCTTCTGGGACTTCCCTGGTGGCGCAGTGGTTGGGAATCCGCCTGCCAATGCAGGGGACACGGGTTCGATCCCTCATCCAGGAAGATCCCACATGCCGTGGCGCAGCTAAGCTCGTGAGCCACAGCTGCTGAGCCTGTACTCTAGAGCCCGCGAGCCACAATTATGGAGCCCATGAGCCACAACTACTGAAGCCTGCGCTCCAGAGCCCATGCCCCACAACAAGAGAAGCCACCGCAATGAGAAGCCCACGCACCGCAACAAAGAGTGGTCCCCGCTCGCCGCGACCAGAGGAAGCCCGCGTACGGCAACGAAGACCCAACACAGCCAAAAAATAAAATAAATAAATAAAAAATTCTGACACTTCGGGGCCCATCCCACTGTGCTGGGTCACCCTACCCTATCTTCTTTCGCTACCATTTAAGAATTTTCGCTCATGATTCATGATCTACTTCTTACCTGAAGTTCTTCCAGTATACAGGATGATGATCTCAACATTCAGGTTCACAGCCCATCAGAAACAGGGGCCACTGAGAACTGTGACATTCTCATCTCCAATGACCTCCTTCATTCTACCTCAGCCACTGTGGTGGACACAGGTGTGCGCTATCGAGCAGACAGGCTCCAGCTGTCAGCCACCTCAGGTCTGCCATTTCGGAGCCTCTCCTCTGGAGGCCCACATCCAGTGACCGAGCTAAGCAAGAATATAAAATCCCAGCTATTTCAGCTCAAGGCAAGACAATTCTCAGGGGCAAAATTCACTCTGTTGATCCCTGCTGTGTTGGCTGAGGCTCTGAGGAGCCTCCAGTTTCACTTTTCTCTCTGCTAAATCCTAATTCCGCCCCAGGCGCTTTCACAGGCCATGACTCCCATAAGATATCTTGCACCTTTGACTCTGTCTCAGTATCTGCTTCTGGAGAAGCCCACCTGCAACAGCTGCCCACTCCCTCAGTCCCCACCCAGACTCATCACCATCGATTACAGCTCTAACTATAACTTTCTCACTCTGCCCACACATTCTTTAACTCCATCACGACTTCCAATCTAGAGGCCCTTTATCTTTCTCCCATTTCATCACCTTTTTTCACCTTTCACTTTCCTCCTTATTCAACCAAGATCTCATGATGCATAATACAAGGACCACTCTTGCTAATGATGCCATCACTCAATCTTCTGTCTTTTCATAAAACCAGCCTGATAAAAGCCAACCATGGAGAAGCCTGATTACCTGCCATCTCTGGGTTTTCACCAACCACTGCCATGGAGAGACACCAAATGAGGTATATTGGCTAACAAAAATGGGCCCTTCAACACTGCTTAGCAAGTCAACTACATTTTTTTTCCGGATAATTCATCTCCCCCTGTCCACAACAATCATATCAACCCTTCCCCACTCTCAAACCCTTCAACCCACTACTTTCTCCCTCACTCTTACCAGATGACCCTGCTTTTTATTTTATCAAGAAAGTAGACAAACAACTTGGACATCCTTCATCTTCGCTTTTCCAGAAAAACAAATGTTCCTCTACTTCTTCTAAGCATTTCAGAGTTCTCCCAACCTAAAGCTAACACCTAAGAGTCCTAGAACACTTTTAAGTTTATTACATAAGTGAAAATGCAGGCCTACTCAAAATAACCAAAGTGAATTAATAGTACACATTAAATTCTGACAGAAATTCAATTTAATTCAATTTAACCAGGTGTGACAATAAAGTAATAAGACAACTTCCATAAATCAGATTTTTTTCAAAATTTATTTTCTTATTGTTTATAAAACTAACAATAAATTATTTCTAAATTTTAAAATGTGAAAAGAATGGAAAGCATAATAAGAGATACAAAATATGTGTGTGTGTCTTGTACTGTTGGGGGGAATGTAAATTGATACAGCCACTATGGAGAACAGTATGGAGGTTCCTTAAAAAACTACAAATAGAACTACCATACAACCCAGCAATCCCACTACTGGGCATATACCCTGAGAAAACCATAATTCAAAAAGAGTCATGTACCAAAATGTTCATTGCAGCTCTATTTACAATAGCCAGGACATGGAAGCAACCTAACTGTCCATCAACAGATGAATGGATAAAGAAGATGTGG
>NC_041218.1:19837946-19847399 GCF_002837175.3 Physeter macrocephalus
TATAACTGATTCACTTTGTTGTAAAGCAGAAACTAACACACCATTGTAAAGCAATTATACTCCAAAAAGATGTTAAAAAAAAAATATGTGTGTGTGTATGCACGTGTGTGTGAGAGAGAGAGAGAGAGGGAGAGGGGTTGGGGGGAGACCCGGTGAGATCTAAAGACTGTAAAATGTTTATTATATACATATTTATATAATACAGCCAGGTGATTCCGCCTAGGGGAAGGCATCTTTGCCCTATGACATGAATCTCAATGAAAGCTGTATCTCTACAAGAAAGGAAGTATTAACGCCAAATCTTTTATTTCTTGAAGATTCTACCTCTAAATAATTTGCTGATGAATCATCTTTCAGAGAAGCAGGGACACAGTGATGACTCTTTACCTTGGTAAGGTCACAAAAGCCTTTCAGAATCTGGACTGAACTATGGATCTTCTCAGAAAAAAATGTACATACACATGGAGACAAAATTTTACAAATAACTCCAGGGGGTACACAGAGAGCCTCAAGACCAGAGACCCCACGTGTAACAGAATTAGTAGAGTTTCTAGAATGAGAAAGATCCGGATTCAAATTCCAATTCCACTATTTCCTCTCTCTGTGTCTGTCGTTGGTCAAGGCATTTCAACTTTTCCAACTTCTATTTACTTATCTATAAACAGCATAATAATACATTCCTTGCCCTCAAGGACTTATGATAAAGAATAAAATTCTTTGTAAAATTTTTGTAAAGCACAGTGTAAATGATAGTTATTGTAGCATGGAATCAGTTACGTGTTTTGCTAATCCCCACGACGAAGAAGCTCCAAGAGTCAAATACTCAGAGGAAAGCAGGTTCAAGTCATAGTTTTATTCTCAGGTATTTAAAAAAAAAAAAAAGGCGGGGGGTAGAAGAAATGGGAATTGTTTAGGTTAGAGGAATGCGAGTGTGGGGAGGAACATGCCTGTTGTCTTCAGATATGTGAAGTGCTACATGATGAAAAAGGATATAAAATTGTATTCAGTGGTCCTAGAGACATCATTAGGGCAAATAGAAACATGACGTCTTGCGTTATCCTGATGGAAGATTATGCGTTTTCTGTTGACTAATTCTGGATACTTTTCGTCAAGTGCTGCTTTCAGGTGGTCTAACTGGGAGCAGTACTTGTTGGAATTAATCCTTTGGTTTTCCAGAAGGGGCTTATAATAGAGGACTCCCTTCCAATCCCACCACATACACAACATCACCTTCTTTGGATGAAGACCGACTGGCCGTTGGTGTGGTTGGTGGTGGTTCATTTCGCTTACCTCACCATTTCTTCCGTTCCACATTATTGTACAGTATCCACTTTTCATCGCCCGTCACAATTTGTTTTAAAAACGAAACGTTTTCATTACGTTTCAGTAGAAAATAGAATGCGGAAACATGGTCAAGGTTTTTTTCGCTTAACTTATGTGGAACATAAACATCAAAGTGATTCACATAACCAAGCTGGTGCAAATGATTTTCAATGCTTGATTGGGATATTCTGAGTCTGTCGGCTATCTCCCGAGTGGTATAACATTGATTGTTCTCAATTATTGTTTTGATTTGATCGCTATCAACTTTAACTGGTCTACCCAATCCTGGAGCATCGTCCAGTGAGAAATCTCCAGCACAAAACTTCACAAACCACTTTTGACACGTTCAATCAGTCAAAGCACCTTCTTCCATACACTGCACAAATCTTTTTGCGCATTTCAGTTGCGTTTTTAACCTTTCTTGAAATAATAATGCATAATGTGCCAAAAATGTTGCTTTTTTTCTTCCACCTTCAATATTAAAATGGTTACACAAAAATTCAACTATTTTGATAAGTCTTTTTTTAAAATGCAAGCTGATATGACAGCTGTCACATACAATCTAACAAAATTGTTTCGAATGAAGTTAAAGACAACTAAGTGCTACTAGAGCCATCTTACAGGAAAAAAAAGAACGAACCTTTTGGTCCACCCAGTATCTCTCCTCAGTTGACTTCTACACACTCCCTATGCTTATCACACAACAGAGAGAGAGTAGAGCAATTGTCCAGCAATTGCTATCAGAAAATTATTAAGAGTTTCCAACTCACAGCAGGCACAATATACACATATAAGTGGAATATGCTAAATTCACAAAAGTGAAAAACCCATTTGGTATAAATTTCTGAACCAAAATCTTGAACTATAAGTTCAACTTAAGTATGGAAATATTTCATACCTAAAATAATATGAAGGAGTTCTGTATTTTTATATTGGATTTCATAGAATAAAAATTATTTCTTTTCTACCACATCCTTTTAAATGGTAAACCCTAAATGAGGCAAAATATATAATTTTGAGTTAGAGTTCCCAGAATTTCCATGGAGCTCAGGACAATATTAAACACTTGTCAGAATTGTAGATATTTAAGCAAGTAAGTACACTTAGTGTTTAAAGATGCATATTCAGGCAAGCAGGAGTAAAATGACATGATGTCTGGGAATTGCTTGTAAATACTTCAGCAAAGAATTAAAAAGAAAAATATAACAGGAGTTGAAGAAAATAAAGTAAACCATGATAACTGTTGAATGTGGATGATGATTATACATAGAAGTCACATATACATACATATAAGTACGTATAATGTGTGTATGCATACACACACAGTACATATACACACACACATTTCCCCAACTTTTGAGTTTGTTTGAAATTCTCCTCCCCCCACCCAAAAAATAAATAAAGCTGCCAGAAGTACACTACAGATGGTCCCTGACGTAAAATGGTTTGACTTACGTGATTTTTTGACTATGATGGTGCGAAAGCAACAGGCGTTCAATAGCAGCCGTACTTCAACTTTAATTTTGACCTTTTCCCGCGCTAGCTATATGCAGTACGATGCTCCCTTGTGATGCCCGGCAGAGGCAGTAAGCCACAGCTCCCAGTCGGTCACACCATCACAAGGTAAACAGCCAACGCACAACCATCCTGCACCCAGGCAACCATTCTGTTTCTCACGTTCAGTTCAGTATTCGATAAATTACAGAAGATATTCAACACTTTATTATAATACAGCCTTTCTGTTAGATGATTTTGTCTAACTGTCAGCTCAGGTTAAGTGTTCTGAGCATGCTTAAGGCAGGCTAGCCTAAGCCGTGATGTTCTGTAGGTTAGGTGTATTAAATTCATTTTCCACGTACAATATTTTCAACTTAAGATGGATTTATAGGGATGTAACCCCATCATAAGTCGAGGAAGATTTATAGGTATATTTAACACAGAAAATGTTTATTAATTTTCCCTGGATCCACTAGAGTTAGTAAACTCCCTCCTAAAACCAGTTTCAGCATGTCTGAATACTACATACATATTTATTATTATTAACAATTGCCGGATACTAACACAATTTAATTACTCAAGCCAAAACTGTGGACAGTACCCTCCAATTCAAAAGTACTTACTTAAAGCCGCAAGACCTTCCCAGGGTTCTTTTTTAACCTTGCACAGATATCTTCACTGTATTCACAATATTAATTGTTCCATTACAGGAAACTCCCTCGAGGTAAACACCTGCCTTTAGTCATTTTAGATCTCTTTTGTTGAGTGCTGGCCTGGCAAATAGTACACACTCAGGAAGCCATGATTTAGGCAAAGTAGAGGCTTGATAGCATGACACAATGTGTAACATCAGAAGCATTAAGTTTAACAAGAGTTGCTTCAGGGGTGGCATTCAATGGTCTCAGAAATACCTAACTAAAGGAACAACCTGACTTAACATATGCTTCCAGTACCCCTCCAAATCATAAGGCAGGCTGAAAGCAAAATATCACAATTGGGTACAAATTTCTTGCAAGTTTAGCATAACTGGAGAAAAGTTTTACAATTCTGGGCCCAGAACAAATGATGGTTCTGCCAAGCTAATCTTATGTATCCCATATTTTATGATTTTATTACATCTTTATTCTCATTGTGTTTTCAGACAGTTAACTATATTGCTCTCTTTCTCTCTCTCCCCAGGAACTGTGACCATCTTGAAGGCAAGGTCTTTTTATCTCCTAGTTAAGTGTTCAGTAATTGATGAACACAATAAATATAACACCATTTTGAGAATGCAGAAAGCAATGACCACAAACTCAAACGACATTATCAAACATACTGTTAACCTAGACATCTCTGTGGAATATAAGAGAATTCCTGTCTTTTGCCTCCATTTACCCAACCAAAAACCAATCCCAGTCTCAGATTAAACTGTTCTATATTAAAGATCTAGAATCTAGCTTAAAACAAACTCCCAGGAAAATTCTGCTATGAAACTTTGAACATCTTCAAGTTGGAGCATATTCTACTAAAAACATCTTACCAAAATAAAGGAAAATTTCCTGACTCCACTTAACTTAAAAAGTCAGTAAAAGATGACTTAAAATTTCTTAAAATCATTCATTTGTGCTTGCTCCCCCTGTCCCACAGCCTTACCTGGCAAATAATAAATTCAAACTTCAGAGCCATGATTGTTTGCTTTCCTAAAATCTATCTTTATACTTAAGTTGTATGTAGTTTTATGAAATGGCCCATTTTCTATCACTCTGTGAACAAAAGAGATGGCCATACAGCTACATTCCAAGCATAAAGGGAGTTCACAAACACTGATGCAAATCTGTCCAATATGAACATTTGCATTTCTACTGTTAATGCTTTTTATGAGAAGCCTATAAAGTGATTATAGTTTCTGATCTTCTTAAAGCACAATAGAGAAGGAAATGTTAGAATGATCAGAGAGAATGCTTGTGGTAATACAATTGCACTCTGATCTCTTTCATGTACAACTCCTCGGAGATCTTGAAGGCTCCTCTTGGCACACTGTAATTATTTATTTACTAAATTTCTGAGCTTGGTGCCATGAAATGGATTTACATATTGTTATGCAGATGATGCTTAGGTACAACGTCCTTCTGATGCTGCTTAATCTATTTTTACTCCCAGTACTATCTTGTCTAAGATTCAACACCATGTGCTTTGAAATAAGTTGTTCTTCAATGTTTCAAAACCTGATTTATTAGTTGTTCGCATTCCATCTGCCTCCAAAAACTGCAATGTGCCTTCACTTTCGCTGGCTGCACAAAAGGTTGAGGCTCAGTTTTCCTCCACTTTATCATCTGATCAGCATATCTGACACATGTGTTAAGCTCTCCTTTCAACTATATAAATCACTTAAAATTCACACTTTTTTTTTTCAAGATCACACCAGTACAGCAGGAGCTTGACTAATGCATTTGTCATCTTCCATATGTACTAATGTTTCAAAAAACTGGTCTCAAGAAACTGCCCTTGCTATTGTAAAAAACTGAACCCAGGCTGAAACACCGATGCTTGCCCAAACTGGGAAAACAAATTATTATTAGCAAATATGGATTGCATGACCCACAGCTAGGAAAGAAAAGGGACCAATGCTAGGGTCTGTAAATAACTACAACAAGAAATAATAACAGATGGAATAATCTGAGGGTGTGGGAATTTTTAAGGAGAAGAGAAAGAGAATGGTCTGGAAGAGGCAAGGAAGACACGTATCATATCTATGTGACAGAAAAGAGCCACCATTTAAAACAGCAAGTAGGGGAAGTAGGCTTTCAAGGGTGAGAAGAGTTTTAGTTCTAACTGCTCTAGGAAGAAGGTTAAAAGAACATTCAATAAAGACATCTGAGATACGAAGGATTTGCAATGATGAGACGGGTAAATTCACTGGACGGAGGAGGGAAACAGAGATGTATAGAGTGGTATTGGGGATAAGGGGCCTGAGAATGTCAGACAACTGGGGACCCTGGGCTCACTGTGGTAACTGACATGAATGAGATACTGGGCATGACGAGATGGACAGACTGCAGAGATGAGGCGGTAAGAGCTGTGGGGGATTAAGGGCCATGGGAACAAACAGGAATTTAACCAGTTGTGAGGCTCTCATCTTCCCTCTTTCGATGGTGGTATGGAAGCTACCCTTGTGAAATGGTCTTAGCCAATGAACAATTCTCAATCCTCATCTTTCTTATTGGATCTAGCGGCATCAATTGGCTCAATTAACCATTCCTTTCTTGAAAGAATTTCTTCACTTAGCTTCCAGGACCTTAATTCTCCTTCTTACCCAGTAGTCAGTCCTCCATTTTCTTGCTGACTCCTCCTCATCTTCCTGACCTTATGTCACTTGACTACCCCAGGGCTCAACCCTTGAACCCTTTTCTCTGCTCTAGATACATGCCATAGAAGATTTCATTTAACATGGTGGCTTTAAATAACATCTATATGCCAATGACGCCTCAATTCCTATCTCCAGTCCAGACCTCTCTCCTGAACTCCAGACTGGTGTGTCCAAGTGACTCCTCGGAACCTCCACTGGAATGCTAATAGGAATGACTGAAATCTAATACATCCCAAACCGAACTCGGACCAACCTCCCATTCCCGGCTTGCTCCTCCAACAGTCTTCCTTATCTCAGTAAAAAAGAATAAAGTACTGACTCAGGCTACAACATGGATGAACCGGAAAAACGTGAGCTAAGTGACAGAAACAAACACAAAAGGCCAAGTATTGTATAGTTTCATTGATACTGAATGTCGAGACTAGGCAAATCCACAGAGACAGAAAACAGATTAGCGGTTAGGTTAGCGGGGCTGAGGGAAGGAGGGATGGAGAGTGACTGCTGATAGACAGGGACTTCTTTTTTCGGGTGATAACAATGTTCTGGAACTAGACAGTGGTGAGGGTTGCACAACTCTGTGAACACACTAAAAATCACTGAATTGTACACTGTAAAACTGAGTATTATGGTATGTGAATTTTATCTCAATAAACACATTTAAAATAAAAATAATAAAAGATTACAGGAACTTTGCTTTGTTTGCTCTTATCTTATCTCAAGCACCTATAAGAACATCTGACAATAGTGGGTATTCAGAAAATATCTGCTGAGCAACTGATGAATTAGTCTCTAAAGTTCATGCACATATATATACACCGACTACTATTTTGCTGTTCTCTCTTCTTCATACATCAGTATCTAATGATGTGTGAAAGAGGAGCAGATGTAAGACCAAAAGTCCATTGATCTATCTTGAAATCAGCCCTAAAAGTTAATGGAAATATGAAAAAAGAGCTAAATAAGAAGTACCAAGTTGCCAATTCTTTAAGTTCAGAACTCTCTCAAGTTAAGGCAACTTTGATTATTCAGGTATTTGTACAACACTGCATTAAAGGTTTAAAATAATTTTCTGTAGAGCACAAAGGGTAAATTCTAAATCAATCCACAGGTAGCTATTACAAAACAGTTTTGCGTACAGGACAGTGAGAGAAAACAAGTCTAAGATACGTTATCATCAAGGAATGTATAACCTACATGGTTAGAAAATAAATATCCAAGTCCTAAAACTTCCAAAGACAAAAGAATGGTAAATAAAAGAATAAAATTTGGTAGCAATTGAAAAAGAATCTCATATCCAATATTCTTAATTTTTTAAATCTGGAATTTTTTTCCAACGTGGAAAATAAATTATCATCAACTGGGATAGCAATAGATAGTCAATAATTATTTTTGTTTAGATGACTGTAACTCCACAGTACATCTTAAAACCTAGGAAAACACATTTCTTGACAGTCACACACACTTATTACATATTTCTTCTGCACACATAGGAAAGGAGCTCATTTTCCACTTCCCATTAGCAGGCAAAGAGATCACTCCTAAAAGCATGGGGTTCCCAAGTGTGCCACTGCCTGCGGCGCCCATGCCAAGGCACAGAACACTCCTCTCAAGAAGAAAGGCCCAGAAGCTGAAGTATCTGATTGTCTAGATTTCACCCTGCCATACCCTATTCCTCAGCCTGTTCACCCATAATCTCTTTTAGAAGGGTTTCTCTCCCTTCTCATCATGGCAGCATTGTTTCGTCTGAAATTCAATCACAGGTGAATTAGACTTTAGGAAACATTCCCATTCTAGCTCTACACTCACACCAGAAACCCTAGACCCTGTGTTAATTTTGTTACAGCTTTTAGTTCTCGCATTTCAATGCAAAATCACTTTCCCCTGGACAATGCTACTGATATTGGCAAGAGAGCACAAGGGGCTGCCACACAACTCAATCGCCAATAGCAACCAGGGAAACTCAACCCTCAGCAGACATTAGTAATCATGGGAAAAGAGCCAGAACTTTAATCACAATTCTTTCAAAAACAGCCAGGGATTTCAAAATGCTGTTATTCTAGGATATGACCCTAATACAGTGCTTAATCAAAGCCACTGTCAGGACAAGAATAACCTGCGGACTTTAATAAAAACCAATTTCATAAAAGTCAGTGTGTCGGCATCATGCTGGACCCAATCTAGCAAAATTCTAAAAAGTTTACATCTATACACATTCTATAGACAAGACTTGTCTATGATACCATAGTGCACTTCTATACTTGAAACTGTGTATTTATACAAATACACACACGCACACATCCACATATACAATGCCATTTAGGCACGTAGTCACAATTAAGGTTACATAGTCAACAAAAGCAATGCAAAATGTGAACCTGGGTAATTGGTGACCAGCTGGGTGGGCAGGTGCAGGATATCTGGATTGAATTGCCCTCGTGTCCCAGAGATGATCTAGAGGCTGTCTTCAAACCGGAAATTTGGGACAGAGCATTTTTGGTGCCAAGGCTCTGTTGGCAAGAGACACAAGTCCCAGATGTTCACAAAGCTACGAAGCTTGACTTAACTCTGCCACCAGCTCTAGTTTTAGGCTACGTCCTGGTGAAATGGCAAAGGCCATGATCGTACCTTAAGATATAACAGCTGCCACGATTGCTCCTGTAGAGAGCACAGAAGAGCTGTTCTTTGTCATCAGAGAAGGAAAGAAAAGAGAAGCGGGGCACTGCTAGCCCATCCTGTCTGCTATACTCTAGGGCTTTTCTCTTCTCCCCAACTAGGAGAAAACTGGGAAAAGTAGCAGGGAGTAAGGGGGCATGGAGAGGAAGAGAGAGGTTGCCCTGAAATGTTTTGTATACTTATAAAGAGGAGCTCCACCAGGGAATGATTATACATACACACATACACACACACACACACACAAAATGGTGGGATATACGTACAACAATTCAGAGTGGTTTACAATCTATTAGAATCGAAGGGAATGTGTTCACTCTTAATTCTTAAAAAACATAGGCCCATATGTGTGTATGTACATACACACATACATATATGCATATATATATGCACACATATACACATACAGACATCTCCAACACTTCCACAGACTGCCTCCTATCACGAGATATTTCCACCAGATCTTTCTACTAATAAAAGGGGAGAGATTCCTCTGAATAGAAATAATGTAACTATGAGTGAATATTCCAGGCCACTGACACCAATAGACATCAAGATTAAGCACTTTGGGCTTCCCTGGTGGCGCAGTGGTTGGGAGTCCGCCTGCCGATGCA
>NC_041218.1:19852800-19858276 GCF_002837175.3 Physeter macrocephalus
GCCCCGGTCCGGGAAGATCCCACATGCCGCGGAGCGGCTGGTCCCGTGAGCCATGGCCACTGGGCCTGCGCGTCCGGAGCCTGTGCTCCGCAACGGGAGAGGCCACAACAATGAGGGGCCCGCATACCAAAAAAAAAAAAAAAAAAAAAAAAGATTAAGCACTTCGATGAACTAAAAAACCAATCTGAGATTTTTTTATCCCGGAAAAAACACCCCAATCACAAAGAGGTCTATGATAAAAAAGAAAAGAACATGCCAAGTAAATTATTTCTTAATTCAAAAACAAAAGCAGCATATCAACAAGGGAGAGGCTGGACAAGGGAGAGGCTGGACAAGGGAGTCTACATCTGTCACATTTCTATTTACTGTTACCAGGACAATCTTTAGGGGATTAGTCCCAGGATCCGTGATTCACAGCAAACCTGCTTTCAAATGTATATTGACGATATTTAATTATATACTTTCTTGGCATAATCTGTATGTAGTTGATGCTTCTATGGAAGCTAAGAAAAAGGCTATTTCGCAAATGTCTATTTCTATCTGACCAGACGAAGGTTCGAAATATTAATAAGTCACCCCGATGATTAAGCTAAGACCTTTCACTGACTGGTTGGAGACACAGATGCACTTCTGGCACACAACGGGCTGTGGAGGAACAAAAGGATAAGATGGCAAAGTTGTCAAGATGCTTATTTTCTTCTGAATCAGACTGAATTTTTTTTTGTTTTTTTGCTTTTGTCTCCTGAATTATGAATTCTTGGAACATTGGAGGGACCCACATGTAAATATTAAAATATTTTCTAAATGATTTTCTAATTATCTGCCTTTTTGGAAAACTTACAACATTGATTCTCTCCATTAGTGCAGATAATAGAGGGTACACAGCACCTAGATGATTGGACAAGTGGGAAACTACAGCACCCTCGTTTCACTGAAGAAAACAAGTCTACACAAATAACAATACTTTAAAATAACATAGTTGCTAAATGTCCAAATTGCTTTTGCAATCACACTCTCATCTGAGCCTCATAGTATTGTGTTACTAAAGCAATTGGTGAGAAAACCAAGATACCAAAGGGTGTAGCACCTTGCCCAAGATCCCTACAGATGGTTAGTGGTTTAAAACAAACAAAAATGCTAGGCAGGGCAAGGAACGTTCTTAAAAGTCAAGGGAGCTCTCTAGTTTCCAATATCTGTCCTATAATTAACTAGTAATGTGATATTTAGGGGAAATAATGTCAAGTTGGAAATGGATAACTAACAAGAACCTGATATATTAAAAAAATAAAATTAAAAAAAAATAATGTCAAGTTGGACATGAATTTATACTTTGTAGAGTAAGAATCATACCATGTTTTCTCCAAATATCTCATCACAGATACCAAAACAAATGAAATAATAAATAAGAGGCAGGCTTTTGGACACAAGAGAGTCCACATAATTTCAACATTTAGCATCACGCTGGTTCCCCTTTAAGGTTTCTAGAAACTCTTAGATTCTAAAATTCCTCTCTCAGTTCAGGCTGTGATAGTTTTGCCTCAATGACACCCAGAACGGTCAATATGACATCTTTGGTTTGAACATAGTCTCTTAATCACTATCCCCCAACTCTACTTGTTGGAAAAATATTACTTATTTTTTATCTCATGTACAGCTAGGCATCACAGGAATTTTTTTGATAAATGCCTTTTAAGAAATTACTAAATTCTACTACATCTTTATGTAACCACATAAAATGTGGATTCTGATAGGAAATTAAAATGCATTTATTCTTGTTTTAATATTTAATCAGAATAAAACAAAACCGGTTTCTTTTTGTTTGCTTAATAATTTATTTTGTATATTGTTTCCAAGATGTATATTTTACTATGTTTGCTCTAATATGCTTGCTCATCTATTATAGAAACACACTGTTACAAGAATTTTGGAAAAGTGAAGTATAGGAGTTGTGACAAGTGGATGTAGAAAGAAAAGAATTGTCTTTTAAAGCCAATCCTTCGATGTGTGGGAAACGCGGAACTGAAGAATCTAAAACCAGGAGGGCTGCCTATAATTCAAGAGCTTCCATCTGTAAAGATCTTCTCTGATTATATAGATCTGACCACTGAAGTTCATCAGCTATTCTTCTCAATCCTGACTCCCAAAGATGAGCTGATTCCCATTATATAATTACATACACATTAGTAATTCAAGGAGCAAGATGGCCTATGGCTGAAAGATTTCTAGCTGGATTATCTCCGGCTCTGAAGGTTATGCCTGCTGGGTAAGGATTACCAGAGTTAATTTCAGATAGTGAACTGGAGATACCCAGGCTAAGGAAGAAATGTCAGCGTCTACAACCAGAACAATAAAAATAAAGGAGCATCTCCAAGCTTGCCTTGACAAATCTCTCCTTGCCTAGATGTTATTCATTCTCCTGCTTCACTTGTACAATACTTACCTATAGCACAGAAGTGGTGATTGTTTAGAAAAAGTGGTACTTTTTCTCTCCTGCGTTTCACAACGTACGAAGGCTGAGAAGAATTACTGAGACCAAAATGAGAGACTTTCCTAATTTTTTGACGTTGTAATCCCTTCGATTAATATCTATGATTTTTGAAGGACTCTCTAGGAAATCCCAAGTGTGTACATTCCTGCATGCAATATAGTGGCCGAAAGGGAATGCTTTCCAAAGGCTTCTTAGGCTGCAAAGAACTCCAGTCCAGATCTTGATATACTTTTGTTTGGCCAAAGAATAATCCCAGCAGGTGAATTTTAGAGTTTGGAATGGGAAAAATGCAAAAACTGGTTAGCACACTCAACAGACCCAAGAGACTCAAATTATATTCTCAGGATACAACGTCTCTGCCACACATCTTTGAATCCGAATCCACCTTGTTGCCACAGCACAGGGCAAATGAAAGCAAATGGGCCACTTCTCAAACCTATATTCATAAAATCCTCCAAAACCAAGTGTCATCCTTCATAATCCAGTCAGCTGCCAGTTCTGTCCAGCAGTGTACAGATCTAAAAGAACTCATGTCTGCAAACAGTTAAATAAGCCCCTTAACAAATTCATATCAGCAACTTAGTTCTAAAAGGCGTATTTTTCAAACAAATATATACAGCGTTAAAAATGAAGGAGAAGAGGCAATGTTGCTAGGAAATAATGACTATATATTTTTTAAATTAGTAATTAAAATGGAATTACATCAAAGTAGCTGAAATGGGAGCAGAATAGTGCTAGGCCTTCATTTCCTTTTTATTTGGACCTCTTATTTTATATAAAACAAATAGAAGAGAATGGCAAAAAAAGGCAATCTTTGTTACTGTTTTACTTAATGGCTAATAAATGATTATTCTCCCACACAAAAAATCATAAATAAGCAAGCCAGAAATACTGAGACAAATGGCATTTTGTTTGTGTTTTAGGATGCTATTTAATATTTTAAAAGGATGGAGTGGGAAGGGTCAGGTAAGGAAAGAGAGAGACAAGAAAATCATTCATTTTGTGTATGTGGTATTTAATTTCCTTTCTGGATTGAACTGAGGATCTGGGTCTCATGAATCTAAATGCTGCCACATGACTCAGTTCCTAATGATTGGTCTATTACACTATAGTTGGATTTATTTGAACAATTAAATGGCTTGTCCAAAACAGAAGGCATACCTGCCTTCCAGTAGATAAAATACACTATTTCCCTTAGGGGATGAATATAGGGCAAGAACACAAAAAAGTGTGCCTAACAATGGTAAAAATGTCAGGAAACAGAAAATGTCAAATACCCAAGGGAAAACAAGCTCAAACTCTGGTTGGAGTTCAGGTACCACTTTTCTGTGTGATGAAATTATACTCTACAGTCCCCCCGAGGGGAAAACAACGGCTCGAACTAATCAAAGTGTAGTGTTCGGTGAATTCTCTTTTTTCAAAGTTCAAAACAAAAGCAAAAGCAACAACATAGCTTTCATGTCATTGTTGGTAGGAAATTTAACTCTTCTCAGGATAACTTTTCTTTGGAAAAAACTGAACCAGAAATGAGAGTTGCACATTTCTGAGTCCCTCTTTCTGATTCCAATTTCCTGCCTGGTAGGCTGGAAGCTAAAGAAATATGGAGGACAAATTTAACTGTTAATTACATATTCAAGCCATCATCTGATTTTGCTGATGGGTTCAAACAACAATGCTAAAACTTGGACATTTTACTTGATGATTCTTGTTCAGTCTGACATGTAAACACCTTGTAAAAGACAAATGATTTGAATAAAATTGTATGCAGACTCCCCACCTTTCCAAGGCCAGTCTAGTTCAGTTTCAGTGTGAGCACTGGAGTTTCACTTAGTTGTCAGTGCAGGCAATTTCCCCTAAGAGGTCCAGTTTTCATTATGAAGCTCAAAGGCACTGCCATCCTCGTTTAAAGTCTCCAAAGCACCATAAATAACGCCTGATGGAGGCAACTAGTCTTTATTCTTCTGGTAGAATTTGCAATCATAAGTGTCTGGCCTAATAAAAGTTCGATGAAACAAGTATTAAATATTTAACTTTCATGGAATCCCATCAACCTCCTCTTGGATATGAAGGCCTTGCCTTTTGCACCACTTCCAGTTATATTTTGATACTGCAACAATTCCTTGTCAGGATGATGTATTTTCACTGCAATAAAAGTGGGGTGAGGAAAAAAGAGAGCTAATACAAATGTATTCCTCAGTGCAAGGAGGCTGGTAATGGAGCTGAGGTCAAAGCTGGGGTCTCTAAACACACACTTCTAGGCAAACAACAATGCGTCATAGACGAAGTACTAGGATTTTGTCAAGTGTTTCAGGATTTCTAAAGAGAAAACTTCTCAGAGAGGCCTTCCCCAGCTACCCTATCTAAAATTTCCACCTTCCCCGCTGATATTTCAGGTCTCCCTTTAATTTTCCTCCTTCACATTTATCATTACTAAAACATTATACATTTCTTATGCTGTTTATCATCCATCTCCTCTTCTAGAACACATGTTCCACCACGGAAGGGATTTTTGTCCGTTTTGTTCACTGCAGCATCCTCGCTGCCCAGAGAAGTGCCAAAGAAACTATTTGTTGAATGAATAAATAAATGAATGAAATGAAATGACCCAGAGGGACAAAGATCAGAAATAGTAACTACTGTGCTGCACATTTCACTTCATTAATTAAACCCACACAACAGCCTATTTTACAAATCAGGAATCTGAAATTCAGAAAAATAAGTTGTTCAAAGTTACTCAGATAGCAGGTAGCTGCACAAGGATTTACACAAAGTTCTTTATGCAGCACCACACTGCCTCCTCTTCAAAGAAGAAATGAGACTTGAATTGCTGAGTTGGGCCTTTGTGTGAGTGAGGAGTGAAGGTGGTAATGGAACCAGCATAAGAAAAGGCAGGAATGGGGCTCCCCTGGTGGCGCAGTGGTTGAGAGTCCGCCTGCCGATGCGGGGGACACGGGTTCGTGCCCCGGTCCGGGAAGATCCCACATGCCG
>NC_041218.1:19858358-19880517 GCF_002837175.3 Physeter macrocephalus
CGGCTGGGCCCGTGAGCCATGGCCGCTGAGCCTGCGCGTCCGGAGCCTGCGCTTCGCAACGGGAGAGGCCACAACAGTGAGAGGCCCGCGTACCGCAAAAAAAAAAAAAAAAAAAAAAAAAGGCAGGAATGAAAATTCAGGAGCATCAAAGATTGCAGAATGGCAAAAAACTAGAATTTATGCCGAGATTTATATTCAAAAAGATAAATTAGAGATAGACTCTGCAGGGCCTTAAATGTCAGGACCTGTCTTTTTACAAATGAACACTTTCAAACTTTATTTTTCTTAAACAGTAGAGCTTTTCTTTGTCATGTGAAAGCTCATACAGAAATCTGATATATTAAGTAGATAAAAGTCTGAGAGAAAATTCTAGAGACAAGAAGGTAGGTTAAGAGAAAACTGCGATAGACTACCAACAAAGGCCTGAAAGACAATGATGCAAGTGGAAAAAAATAACAAATGCCAGATTTAAAAAGTATTGTAAAAGAAACGAAAAGAACTTGGTGACAGATGAGGGCAAAGATAATTGCCAGAGAGGACTAGCAATTTTGGATTCCAACGACACTGAGAATGCTGCTGTCTTGAGAGAAAAAGGAAATTTAGGAAGAAGGGGGTTTTGAGGACTATGGCTTTAGGTGAGTGTGGTCTCCATATATCCCTACATGTCGAGGCCCCCAAGGTTCTGTTCCCCAGTTCTCTGTTGTTCCTCTCCTCTCCCTGAACGATCAAATACACAATCACGGTATCAACTACCACCTGAATACTAATAACACCCAAACACGTGTATGGGCCTGACCTCTCTCCCAAGCTCCAGATTTCACCTGAGTACCTCATACATTTCCAATTCAACAATCTGAACTCATCTCTACATCTGGGCTTCTTCCGTCAAAGCTAAACCTTCTACTACCTAATTTCCCATGCCAATGGTCATCTCACACTTCTCCCTGTCCTTTATACCTTCTCCTTCCTCCACCCAATCAGTCAAGAGGGAATGAAGAAGTATTTTCAATTTTACTGTACACTTTTCTGCATTATTTGAGTCTATACAGTAAGTATAGGTAACTCACATAGCTTAAAATCCATACATTTAACAGAAAATAACGTGTTGATTAAGATGTAGAGAAACTGGAACCTGTGTGTGCTACTGATGAGAATGTAAAATGAAAAACAATATAGTGATTCCTCAACAAATTGAAAATAGAATAACCATATGACCCAGTAATTCCTCTTCTGGTATATATCCAAAAGAAGTGAAAGCAAGGTCTCAAAGAGATATATGTGCAACGATGTTCACAGCAGCATTATTCACAATATCCATATATTATTACTTACACGGCTAAAAGCAGGAAGCAACTCAAATATCCACCAGATGAATGAACGGGTAAACAAAATGTGGCATATACATACAATGGAACATAATGCAGGTTTAAAAAGGGAGAAAATTCTGACACATGCTACATGAATGAAACTTGAGGACACTATCCTAAGTGAAATAAGCCCGTCACAAAAAGACAAGTATTATATTATCCCACTTATAGAGACTAGTCAAATTCACAGAGACAGAAGGTAGAATGGTGGTTGCCAGTGGCAGGGAGAGGGGGTAATAGGGTGTTACTGTTTAACAGGTACAGAGTTTCAGTTGGGGAAGATGAAGAATTTCAAGAGATGGATGGTGGTGAATGTACTTAATAACATTGTACTACACACTGGTTAAGATGATGAATTTTATGTGTATTTTACCACAATTAAAAAATTTTAAATTAAGTCAATGAAGCAACTCAAGAGACCCCCAACTACCTAGTAATGATAAATAGTAGTGCTTAAAAAAAAAAAAAAAAAAAGAGTACTTAAGCACCGAAAGATATTCATACTATGTCTATGCCTTACTCTATACTCAAGAATGGTCTTTTCTTATGCAAAGAAATGATGCATTACAAGAATAAACAAATTATTTACTGTCAGGTACTACATTTCCATTTCAGAAACAAAAAGCCAACTTATTATACTCTATGCTAAAGTATCCCTTCACTGTTAATCAAGTTTAAATAAAACTCTTTATGGATGGCTGGAGACCTAAAAGTGAAGTATCAGTATACCATTAATATTTTAATTGAACCATGAATATTCATAGCCGTTTATTTCTTTAAAGAACAAGATAACTAAATTATTCTAATATGCAAATTTCAGTCCTGACAAGATATCTTACCTTCATCTACATTACAAAAACCAGCGCATTTTGAGCCCATTCATTATTTATGTAATCCTAGAGTTTTCCTGGTTATTATGAGCTCTTGAACATACGCAGCGTTTTCTCAGATGAGGGGAGAGTACTTGTGCTGTTCCAAAGTCATTTTGCCCTGAGCCGCCTGGAAGAGTTGTATTTGCTTTTTTCATGACTCCAAACTAATTTCAGCACCACCCCCAACACCTGTCCTTCACTGCAAGCCCAAGGGAACAAGGAGAAGGCAATGTTATTAAAGATTTGTTTCTTTCAATGACCTGGGACACTCCAGCTCTAACATTGCAAAGAATGCTTAGAACGTTGACAGCTACGCCAACGGTCTTATAAAACTGACAGTTCGGGCTTCCCTGGTGGCGCAGTGGTTGAGAGCCCGCCTGCCGATGCAGAGGACACGGGTTCGTGCCCCGGTCCGGGAAGATCCCACATGCCGCGGAGCGGCTGGGCCCGTGAGCCATGACCGCTGAGCCTGTGCTTCGCAACGGGAGAGGCCACAACGGTGAGAGGCCCGCGTACCGCCAAAAAAAACAAAAACAAACAAACAAAAAAACACTTACAGTTCATCACTTTACTTTTCAATTATAAAAAAGTGTATGCAAGCTGACTGATAATCCCCCAAAGTGAAGCAACTCATTTTGATGCAAAGGTACACATAACCTATTAATCCAAGGAGCTACCCAAAGTACCTCACCATATCAGGATTATATGTATTTTTTTAAATTTTTTTTTATTTATTTATTTTTTCCGGTACGCGGGCCTCTCACCGCTGCGGCCTCTCCCGTTGCGGAGCACAGGCTCCGGACGCGCAGGCTCAGCGGCCATGGCTCACGGGCCCAGCCGCTCCGCGGCATGTGGGATCTTCCCGGACCGGGGCACGAACCCGCGTCCCCTGCATCGGCAGGCGGACGCGCAACCACTGCGCCACCAGGGAAGCCCTATATGTATTTTAAATCATGTTTTTATTTCAAGTGAGCCAAGATGATAAGAAATATAATGGCTATGAGAAATTCTAGCTCTAATTTTGAGATATAAAAATATATCCCAAGTTAAAAAACCATGTGACTGGAGAATAAGAAGTCAGATGTTTAGTCCCCAATAAATAATTAGCAATGTGGGAACAGGATTCAAGGATCTGGAGCATCAAGTAACGTAGAAAGAGTCCTTTCTATGGCTAAGAATGGCCAGGTAAATCATGAAAATCCCACTAAGTATTTGATGAGAGGTGAGGCCGAGTTCAAAGAGAGAAATATGGCCAAAAGGGGGGATGATACAGAACCACAGCCTTCCTTTTCTTTGAATCCCATGTTACAATCCCATTACAAAAGATAAATACTACAATTCCAACAAATTGAGACAATATAAGAATAACAATATCAAATGTATATACTGTGTTGGGAAAATCTGTACCTATTGGGGGGATTATGAAAGGAACATCTGTACTATTCTGAAAATCTATAATCTCTACCATGCTGATTTGTCTCCAATTATGAACACATACTTTTATGATTTGATTGTGCTAGTATTTCACTATGCAATAATGTCCTTCCAAATAAACCAGATGGATCCATCTTAGTTTCTTCTTCCTATAGTGTGGTGTTTTTTTTCCCCTTTTTTTTTGCCGCGTGGCGTGTGGGATCTTAGTTCCCCGACTAGGGATTGAACCTGGGCCCCCAGCAGTGAAAACACGGAGTCCTAACCATTGGATCACCAGGGAATTCCTCTGGATTTCGCACACACATGCATTTTCTGGGGGGAAGTCAGAAACTTCTTGACGTTTACAGGCAACTCATCCAGACTGCGAGTGTGGTAGGAAGCAGCATGATTAGAAGCAAGAGTACTGAGTAAAAACAAGGAGATCTGGGTTCTTCTACAGATTCCATGACTTAAGTTGTTGTGCAATCTTAAACCAGTCACTTAACTTTGGGGCGGGTGGGGTGGGGAGGTCTCAGTTACCTCCTCTATAATGTAGACTAGACTTTGTCCAAGAGACCTTCTAACTTTATAATAATCATTGGAATAATTTGTAGGAACAGTTGGCTTAGGAACAGGTACAAGGTAATCCAGGAAATTACAAAGTGTCATTTTTGTAGTTCAAACATTTTTCATAAAGAAAAATATTATTAAAGGGGAAAAAAAGACAAATACAAGTTTCTTCATCATTTATTTCCTAGCTTCCTAAACTCTGATGAATGCATTAAGTAGACTGAATAGTTAAGGGTGAGCGGAAGTAACATATTTTACTTTTCTAATCTAAAATATTATCCAAACTTTAACAAAGATCTGTCCCAGCTCCATCATCTGTATAATTTATTCTTTTTGATTATATTTATCTTTAAATTACATCGTGAAAGAGACTGCCAAGTCCAAGCTTCTGTGCCTACAAGTATGTGAGCATCTTCCACTTATTAACAAATGAAAATATATATCCAACCTGGAGTATATTATCTTTTTCTCTCTCATTCATGCACTCACATGCACACAAATAGTGAATAACAGAACTAGAAAGTAAAAAAAAAACAAATTAAGGTAATTTACCTTAGCATCTTTTTAGAAGCAGAAATAAATGTCTATTATCAGCATCACAAGAATTAGGTGTGTTACAAGAAGATTGTTGTACAATGCCAATAATTACACAAAGGCTGAATTAACAATTAACATGACTGGATATTTTAAAGGCCATCCTCTTATTTGTCATTGCTGAAGTTAAACGCTTGGATTAATTTGCCCTAAACCTCAAGGACTTCAATAAACACTTGCTGTGTGATGAAGGGGCTCTATGGGTGCTAAGGCCTCAGTTACCTCTCCAACAGGACACTGCAGTCCAACATTCTGTCTCCATGTTGGTAACCAGTCTTCGCGGAGACGGTTTCACGGTCTCGTTTCTCACTTGTGAATGTTTATTTTTCTACTGAGACTGCATAAGATCACCTCTAATGTCATCAGGGTGGTGACTGTTCCCTCCCCTTAAGAAACCATCTTTATAGAGCTGGGGTTATTGGGATCCCCTCCTTTGCTCATTTTGATTTTGCTGGCTGTAACTAAACTGGCCAAAGTAAGAGAATGTTTTCAATAATTCAAGCTCAACAAACAGATGCCCCCTATAAACGGGTTAAACGAGTTTTTAAAAAAGGCACAGGAATATACTACATAATGGTAATTTGACTGTGACGGAGACAACGGATTAAAATGAAAGAGACAAGCCAACCAATCACTTTCCTTAAGGTGTGATCTGCCAATTATCTCAACCAACACAGATCCTAATATTATCATTCTAGGCCATGTGTGTAATTCTCAGGCAAAAAATAAATCTTTTAACAAGTCTGTAAGAACTGTTGGCACCCGTTCATGCCAGCCTGCACTAACATCTTGAGAATTTTCTCTATTCCAAAAAAATATATAATGAGGGGGGAGTAGAAGAGGTGGGAGAGAACCTCGCCATAAATGTGATTTAGTGTTAGGTTGAAAAAAGAGGTAAAGATCCAAGTGATTCTTTTTAAATTTGCTAATAGATAGTAAGAAAACTGCTGGCAGCGCTCACCACTCACAAGCTGAAGGAGTGTGTGGAGGTCCAGAACACTTGCGATATTCACTGCGCCCATCTGTCAGCAGCACAGTCACCGAACAGAACGGGCAATTACCAAAGCCCTTTTCAGTTATCATCTGTCAACCACATCTAGTCTTCCTGCCAAAAGAAATCAGAACTGAGGAATGCAGAAACAGACTGGCCTTATGGGACGGAGGAGAAGTTCATTTAAGATGAACCTGGAGGTGAAGAAAGGGAGGGGGGAAATTAGAGGACGGTTATAACCACTCCCCGGAATATGTCTGAACTGTACACCACCGGGCATCAAAGCAGTGTGGAAGGAGAGAGGCACCACTAGGATATAAACCCACTTTGCTCTACTGTGCTTATTACAACTTTAAATTCAAGAAATTGTCTACTCATTCCCAGAACTTATTCTTTCTGACACTGAACATACAAGACTGACCTCTCTCTACAGCCGTCCCATTCCTATACCCTGCCACCAAAGCAGTAAAATTTTAAAATCGGGGAAACTATCAATTCACATAAACATGTATTAAATGTCTGCAACATCTAAAGCAGTATTGTATGTGCTGTGGCTCCATAACTATCTTTGAAGGTGAAGGGGACCTCTTTTTAAAGCTAATGCTCTACTACAAGTCAACACCTCTCCTGTCCACATTGTGATCAGGCTTTCCAGTCGAGACGTAAATAATGTACCCTGAAAACACAGTACACAGAATGGATCAGAATTAGAGAGAACAGTAGGTGTACAGTAATGTGGGTGTGAGGTGATGAAAACTTGGACAAGGTGGGAAAAGTTGGGAGATTGGGAAGCCACAAGAGGTAAATCTAAAGCAAGGAGGAAATGACAAGATTTGGTGACAGGTTAGATCTAGGAGATAAAAGAAATGTAGTACCTCTGAAAGTACTTATAATGAATACATACTAACTTCCTTTTGTGGGAAAAAAAAAATCACTTTAAAACTTCTTAGGCTGAGAATTTTGCACGTCTCTTGCTTTTCAACAAATGTGTATGATCCTAAGTACAATTATTTGATTTTTGGTGAGCACTTCACTGACCTGCAATACGTTTGACTCTAATATTCTTATAATATTCCTTCTAAAAACTTTCTTCTAACAGACTTGTTATCACCACTGAAGACAAAAGATAATATTTCAACTTCAAGAGTCTCCAAACCTTCAACAAATAGCATCTCCGCAGATGACATCTTTTCAGATGCATTTGGGTGCAAAGGCCAGAGGCAACGTTCTAATAAGAAGAAAAGAAGAGCAGCCAGCATGAGACAAAAGTACAATATTAACAAGCGTTAGGACTTGGACACTTCAGAGAAGCCACGGTTATGCTGATCACGAGCTTCATCTTTCATGCGTGTGAAGAGCAGACATTTCAGGAGAAAGGCAGTGGACAGCAGTGGCAGGTCAGCGACCCTTTTGGACAAACTGACTGACAACAGAAAGAAAGAGCCCTGACCTTAACTATCCTTCAGAAAAAATCGCCACCTTACTTAGTACTAAAACCAGAGCAATCAACAAATATTTTTATTCAGTGTCTGTAAGTGAGAGTAACGACCAGGTTATTTTTAAATGCCTTCTTTCAAGGAGCTTACAATCTAGTTCAAACGATTATAATCTAAATTGAGTGTAATTCTCTCCCTAAATATATCTGTAAAAGCATATGTGGGGCTTCCCTGGTGGCGCAGTGGTTGAGAGTCCGCCTGCCGATGCAGGGGACACGGGTTCGTGCCCCGGTCCGGGAGGATCCCACATGCCGCGGAGCGGCTGGGCCCGTGAGGTGTGCACACATTGGTATATGTGTATATAAATATTTAAATACTGTATTTGTGTACAGTTTTTATCTATGTAAAAATTGTTTATATAATCATATATACGACTGTATATAATTATATACATACATATACACACACATGCAGACACACACTCACTGTGGTGCATTCAGGAGCCAGAACTACCTCTTCACATGCTACACACTTTCTACTTATTCACATCAGACACTGATTATAAATAATAATGTATAATCACCCACACTATTAATGAGAGCAGTAGCTTATTAGCAGTCTTACCTAATAGCCAATGATATTAAGAAGTACTTTGAAAACACAAAATGTCTTACATGTGCTACATAATAACTCCAATAATTGTAACATATAACCAAAGGTATTTTAAAATTTTCCAAGGCTGAAGAATAGCTTCTCACAGCAGAAGTCAAGTCCCCAGCATCTTTAATTCATAATTAACACAGGAACATACATACAACCCTGAAGGCTACAAATCAAAACCCACGTTGGCAGTTAAAGGCCCAGCTCTAAGTCCATGAAGTTCTACAGGACTGTGTGCTTTGGGGTGCATTACCACACTTTCCTGGGTCCCTAATTCCCCACTTATTAGAGTTGCCTCTGATGATTCCTCAACTGGATGGGCCCAAGTAGAGGACCAGAGGTGAAGACTTGCCAGAGGATAAGGCAAGCACCACTCTATCTCCACTATCTGCCACTGAAACTGGTCCTTCCTCCACTTTTCTAAGTAGCTCCATGGCTTATATGGACTGCTGCCAAAAAACCCCCAAAAAACTGGATTCCTATTTTTCTCTGTCCATAACTAGTCAATTCCCCTCTCCAGATCTCAGTTTAGAGACACTTTAAAAATGAGGTTCCTTCCAGCTCTAACATTCTCTGTAAACTTTTGAGTATTATATACATCAAACACTAGTACTGGCTTTCTTTTATTAATCAGAAGCTCTAAAATCAACATATTAACTATATTCAAGATCTAATGTTCATGTATTATGACAGCCATATATGACCACACTCTTGCTTTCACAATTAGTATAGTTTCAAATTACCCTACCTATAGTAAGTGCTTTATCATATGGTCATAGCCTTAAATATTATCTTACACTCTGGCTAGGGCTTCATGGTAAATGGAAGATATCTCACTGAAAAACTCAAAAATAATAGACTGTTTCCCCAAAACATTCCCCATCTTCATAGTGAAGAAGTGAGTTTATTAAATTGGAAATTTTCTAGTAGTTATGAATAGGAGGTGGGGTCACAAGCCATTTTCAATCACTATAGATCATATTCAGATTCACTATTCTTGGGTTATTCATCAGCAATCAAAAGCATGCTGTTTCAGCAGGAGGGCATTTACAGATGGCCCCAAACTTTCCCCAGATTCCCAACGGCTATTCAAATCAGAAATATGTCTTCCCTAAAGTTTACTATTTTATTTTACTAAAAGTGATTTTTGTACGCCAGAAGGAATTCCTTTTATTTTTTGTTTGTACTCCATTCTGCCATAACTTTTCAATGGCTAGAAATCTCTCATATACATACACAGAAACTATCAATTCTTTTGTTTATGTTGTTCAAAGTAAAACGATTATCTAAGCAACTTGGTTGTTTATTATTCTTGATTTATTGCTGTTTTTATATTGAGTAAGCTTGTACAAGCTTTTTTCCCTATGCTTATTGATTTTTTAGTTCCAGTTGTCTTTTCCAGGCAGGTTCATGTTTGAGCCTATTCAATTATTCACTGCTATGATTCAGATTTACTGTTTGCATTGCTGCAAATTTGGAACAGAAATTTAGACAGCATTCTAGACAAGAATTTAGGCTTTAATGATGGGGAAACAAAAGAAATAGACTGGAATGTTGTGTTAAAATACCTTTAAGCACAAACAAGTATGACCATTCGAATAACTGCCTGGTTGCTTTAATATCTCCTGAAAAAGTCTTCATTCGTAAATACTACTGCCTTTTCCATTAGATTCTCTCCATCATCTTCTGGTTCATTTTCAAACAATGGCTCATCAACGTAGAAAATCTCCACATCTACTTTTTTCGGTGAATCCTACTCTTTCATTGAATTTCCTTCTAAAGGTATTAACTTTTATGAGTAATGTCTACATTCACTGGCTCCCTTCTGTCTGTTGACACTGGTCTGTATGGAACATCAAAGGGCTTATCTGGTCACTATTCTGAGTCACGCTTGTCTCTTGTGAACCGTTACCTGACGCAGAGCCACAAAAGTAATCACTTAATAATCCCTTTAATATTGTACCTTAATTGTTGATATATTTAAGTTGGATCTTCCATAAGTTACTTAAAAGGCAGGGTTCTGAAACGATTCTAAATTCTACTGTCTGTGCGGGAAAGGCCACCTGGGATACTCAATAGGATAACGATTGGAAAGTGCAAAGAAAACAGTTTTTAAATTAGCACCTCTAAATAGTTTCAAATTAAATCATTTTTAAACGTTAGTTATCATAATCTTATTTCTTTTAAATCCCTATTTAAAGGTGGCTTATGCTGGACAATTTTACTTTGGTGATTAACAAGCCTATGTCCCGTGAAGCAGAGAATCATGCCGATATTGGCTGCTTCCTAAATCTCGTTCCCAACCACTAGGCGGAATCAGCCACTTCACTTTCCACAACATGAAAACTATATATCAAAAAGATGCTGAGGAGTAAGTAAGTAAAAGTCCTGGTTTCATCACTTCCTAGAAGGGAGACATGGCTGTGTAACATCTATGTGCTCCAGCTTCAAGCAGGATGCAGACCACCCATCTCATGGGGTGGCACAAGCACCATCTTCATCTGAGTGGATACTTATTAAAAATGTAGATTCTTAGGCCCAGATACCATACCTGCCGAAGCAGAATTTGAGGATGGAGATAAAGAACCTGTATTTTTTTTTTTTAACCAAGTATCACTTGGGGTGCACTGAAAATCGAGAACCACTATGGCAAAGGAGCAACACGTGCTGAAAAACAGCAATAAAGCAACTCAGAGAACTTGACTGTTAATCACATCTCTGCCACCAAATGGGCTGGTACACTCTGAAAAAAAAAACCTGCTTTAGGTTTTACTCTCATAAACTCTAAAATGTGGCTGAAGTGGATGATCATTAACTGCTGAGGCTGGAAGACCTCAGACTCCCAATCCCCGGTCTAAAGAGACCTGGCAACTTAGTATGAAAAGTCTGCAGAGGTTCTAAGTACATGAGGTCATCAGTACTCACACAGTGCCATCTACTATACATTTCATACTGGGACTAGTAACTTGACTTCTATAGACCAAATATGAACTGTCAAATATTTCCACTTAATCCACAGAGGCCTTTCCTGCCAGCTCACAATTCAAATTCAGCAGGATTGCCATCTTGGTACAGAGGAGTTATACAACTATTTGATATTTTATTGGATTTTGTCATTATCTTATAAAAATGAGTGGTGAAAAGAAAAGAGTGTGTACACTGGTGATCAGCATAGGTCTCATGAACAAATTCGAGTTGAGATAGAGATGTAAAACATTAGTTGTGCAAATCTCTAACAGCTGCCACACATACGCAGGGAGAAGCCTGGAAACTTGAGGATTCATTTACAAGGGAAAAAAACAGTATTAATCTTCATGTGTGAAATGTAGAAGACTGTCAGAAAACTGAAGAGTTATTGGATATTTTATACTTCTTTCGGCTCTCTGGGAACAAAACTTAATGCCCACCATAATTTGTGTGTGTATGTGCACACATATACACACACACACACACACATATATATTTGAAATATAATCCACATATTTTGGGGTTTTCCCCCCCCAATATTGAATCTTCCTCATTCTTTAGTCTCTTATTAACACTGAGTTAATGCATGTTTAACTACAAAGTTATCTATCTCTACTCTACTTTGAAAACAATTTGGTATCTTCTCCAGTTGAAAATAACTGCCTACTGGTGCCTGATATCAAATTTCATTCACTTTTCTGCGGCTTATGTCATTTCTTCCTACTTTCAAAACTTAAGCTGTTCTCTTATCTCTTATGCCCTTTAGACGTATCTCATACCTTTGCTGTTCCCTTCATTCAAGTCCTGTAGAGTGACTGAAAACCCGCTACTTGCTTTCATCAATTGTACCAAGTGTTAAATATTTCCTCACATGATTAAGCTTCTTTTTCCTTATCACCTCACAAGTCATTCCATCACCTTTCTACTTATCCAAGGCTCTATCTTATTATACTTTGGCCTTTTAAAAACTCTTTATTAATTATTCCTGGTTCTCAAATGGAGTTCCAAAATCATAAAGTTGGTATGTTATTGTTCTTATATTGCCATCCTCTCCATCTTGAAAACTGGCTCTCTCAAGTTAGTTTCCCTAGTCCTCTTGATTAATTTTTTTTCCTACACAATAAAATCACTGGGGATGCCAGCCTTATTATAAATGTGAATCATATCATCAATCTATTCACGCCATACACTGAACACTCTTATAACTCAGACTGTACCTGTTCTTCTAAATCAAATTTTCAATAAGCATCTTATAAATATAAATGGTTTTAAGACACTAATCACTTAAAAATTAGTATGGCCTACACATTTCCTTATGAATCCTGTCCTTTCTTATATACACTTAATCACTCTTCTTTTTTGCATTCCCAAACATCTCTACCATTATATTATACCTGTCATGCTTTTTTATGTGTAATTTGTTTTGGCAATCCTATCTACCCTACTAAGTGATAAGATGCCCTATAAGAGGGTATCTAACAAAGTTCCTTGCACATATATGGAATTCAAAATAAATTAGTTGAATTAGTGAGGTCACAAAGTCAAAGCAGAAGTCAAGATGTTCTCATAATTTATATTTAATTTCCAAATGCATTAAAAATTTTAAGGTAAAAAATTATAAAATTAAAGATATCGTGAGAAAATTCCTTATATTATAACCATATAGTGCCTATATATAATTTATATCACATAATTTATAATATAAATTCCTCATATTGTAACCTTATAAGCCACTAGAAGTCTTTTATAGCTGTGTCACAAAGAACCCATAAGAGAAAAACTTAATATATTAAACAAAATAAAAATCAAATATTTCTGATGACAAAAACTATGGTAAGGAAAGTCAAAAGATAAATGGAAAAAAAATTGGAAACTAATATCTCAAAGTCCTAAATTACCTGATATAGAATTCCTACAAATCAATAAAAAGGGGAAAATGATACAATTAAAAATTATTCAAACTACAATGAACAGTTCACAAAAAAAGAAATACAGAAAGTTCTTAAATGTATGAAAAAAGTGTTGAACTTCACAAGAAAAAGTCAAATTCAGGGCTTCCCTGGTGGCGCAGTGGTTAAGAATCCACCTGCCAATGCACGGGACATGGGCTCGAGCCCTGGTCTGGGAAGATCCCACATGCCGCGGAGCAACTAAGCCCATGTGCCACAACTACTTAGCCTGTGTTCTAGAGCCTGCGAGCCACAACTACTAAAGCCCGTGCTCCACAAAGACCCAATGCAGCAATAAATAAATAAGAAAGGAAGGAAGGAAAGAAGGAAGGAAAGAAAGGAGGAGTCAAATTCAAACTAAAACAAAACACTTTTTTACATATCAGAATGGAAATGAGGGCTTCCCTGGTGGCGCACTGGTTGAAAGTCCACCTGCCGATGCAGGGGACGCGGGTTCGTGCCCCGGTCCGGGAAGATCCCACATGCCGCGGAGCGGCTGGGCCCGTGAGCCATGGCCGCTGAGCCTGCGCGTCCGGAGCCTGTGCTCCGCAGCGGGAGAGGCCGCGACAGCGAGAGGCCCGCGTACCACAAAAAAAAAAAAAAAAAAAAAAAAAGAATGGGAATGAGTCAAGAGTTTGGTAATATAATGTGCTGATAAGAATGTGAAGAAATAGCATCAAACAGAGCTTAGCTAAAGTTTAAACTGGCCGCTGCCACAACTGATGGGCATACTGCCACTACAGTGGGCATTATGGCAGTGTCCGTCAAAACCACAAATGTATATACCAACTGACCCACAAACTCCACTTCCAGGAATTTATCTTTCAGATATATTCACACATGTGCGAAAGGACATTCACACTGCAGCTCTGCTTGTGATAGCAAAGGATTAGAAACAAGTTGAATGCCCATTAATAGGGGATTAGTTACATAAATTATGATACATCAATACAATGAAATACTCTCTCACCATAAAAAGGAATAAGAAAACTCCAAGATATACTAAATTTAAAAAAAAAACAACCAATGTTCAGAACAGTATTTACAATGTGCTACCATTTACGTAAAGAGAAAAAAGAATATAAATATATTTGCTTATTTATGCAAAAAAGTATTTTTGAAATGAAACAGAAGAAGCTTATGATACCAGTTGCCTGTGAGAAAGCTAACAGGGTGGCTGGTGTTAAAGGTTGCAGGGAGATGTTTACCATATACATTTTTAAACTTTGGAACTCTGAGGCATGTGAATTTATTACCTATTTACATTGATTTTTTAAAAATAGAAGTTTGGTTTTTTTTTAAGGTAGCACAATATATCAAAAGGTTCAAAAGAAAGAGGAAAAAAAGTCAAGTGACTTTATTCTCACATCAGCACTTAAAAAAAATGCACAGATATGTAAAAACTTTTCCATTTTTCCTTGACATTCTGTATGATTCTGTATATAAGCCCAGGTTTGTTGTTTAAAATATTTTAAACCTTTAGTCTAACATAACCCCATAAAAATATAATCTTCCAATATAACAAGATTATCTACAGCTAACCATAAAATCTTTAAAACATAGTTTATTGAAAATGTTTGCCAATGGCAGTCGTTCTTCATTCTTTCCACAAGTATTTATTGAGTACCTATTATATGGAAGACACTGTTCTAGATAGTAAGGTTAAAACAGAAGAAAATAAGCATGGTTCCTGCACTTGTGGAGCTAATCTGGTGGGTAATAAACCAAGTAACTAAGGTTAAATATGCATCTTTAATCAATGCATATTGATTATGCATCATGACCCAATGATGCTTCTTGGTCAAGAAAACTAAACAAAACTTGATTCTGAGGATTTATTAGCAACAGCTTAAGAATTTATCCACCAGGGGCTTCCCTGGTGGCGCAGTGGTTGAGAGTACGCCTGCCGATGCAGGGGACACGGGTTCGTGCCCCGGTCCGGGAAGATCCCACATGCCGCGGAGCGGCTGGGACCGTAAGCCACGGCCACTGAGCCTGCGCGTCCGGAGCCTGTCCTCCGTAACGGGAGAGGCCACAACAGTGAGAGGCCCGTGTACCGCCAAAAAAAAAAAAAAAAAAAAATAGAATTTATCCACCAAATTGAAGATCTGAGTTTTGTTAATCCTAACCCCATTTTAGCCGACCTTTAAGTGTTGACTACATGCTAAGCCATGCTGTATGTGTACTCTCATACATCATGCTCACAAGCACCCTATGAGATAGTATTTCCACTATACAGATGAGAAACTGAATCTTGGAAGGGTTAAATAACTGTAACTCTAAAGCTCATGAAATAACTACTCTCACGTACTGCCTCTTGTGTGATTAATTTCTGGGCTCTGACTTAAAGAGAAAATATATCGTACAGATGAGTTTAAAGTTTGGCCCTTGGCCCTCTCACTCCAAATCCAAAATATAATTCCTGGCATTAAAAGGCTATAAATCTGAAATTCATGAAGATATGACTAAAATTAAAATCATGCTAAAAAAAATGGAATCTATTATCTTCACTTCATTTAGGCCAATGCATCTACATACCTTCATAAATGATGACTTCATATTCCTTATTTTAAAAAATTACACAGTATATCTATAGCCTCCAGTGAATTGTCACTATTTAGATACCAACATTACTGCCCGCCAAAAAAAAAAAAAAAAAAAAAAAAAAATAGAATTTATCCACCAAATTGAAGATCTGAGTTTTGTTAATCCTAACCCCATTTTAGCCGACCTTTAAGTGTTGACTACATGCTAAGCCATGCTGTATGTGTACTCTCATACATCATGCTCACAAGCACCCTATGAGATAGTATTTCCACTATACAGATGAGAAACTGAATCTTGGAAGGGTTAAATAACTGTAACTCTAAAGCTCATGAAATAACTACTCTCACGTACTGCCTCTTGTGTGATTAATTTCTGGGCTCTGACTTAAAGAGAAAATATATCGTACAGATGAGTTTAAAGTTTGGCCCTTGGCCCTCTCACTCCAAATCCAAAATATAATTCCTGGCATTAAAAGGCTATAAATCTGAAATTCATGAAGATATGACTAAAATTAAAATCATGCTAAAAAAAATGGAATCTATTATCTTCACTTCATTTAGGCCAATGCATCTACATACCTTCATAAATGATGACTTCATATTCCTTATTTTAAAAAATTACACAGTATATCTATAGCCTCCAGTGAATTGTCACTATTTAGATACCAACATTACTGCATTCTATCTTTGATATCTATCCTTTGCGCTGGCAGGGAACTTTATCTATATCTTGTGCTACAGTTATTTAAAAACAATTGTCAGCACAGTCCTCAGTTTCACCCAAGGCAGTACTGAGAGGTTCTCAAAGTGTAGTCCTGAACCAGCAGCAGCTGTATCACCTGGGAGGGAACTCATTTAACATGCAAATTCCCAGGCCCAAAGAGACTAGAGTTGCCAGATTTAGCAATATCAAAACAAAGGAGATGCCCAGATAAATTCAAATTTCAGATAAACAACATATTTCTTTTTCAGTGTAAGCATGTTCCAAATACCACATGTGACATACTTTAAATATTAGCTGCTGTGTATCTGAAATTCAAATTGAACTGGGTATCCTCTATTTTATCTGGCAACTCTACACCAGATTTAAAACCTATACAAAAACTTTGAAGGTGGACCCCAGCAATCAGTTTTGAAATGCCCTCAAGGTTAATTCGGATGCATGCTTAAAGTCTGAGAACCCCTGGCTCAGACTTAACTTAGACACAGACTTGGTTAGAAATGGCTCAGGGAGGGAGTTAACTCCTTCGAAGGGGCAGCATCTGTTAACAGCCAACATATTCATTGAACAATATGGCCCAGGCACCATTTTAAGTATTTTCTTAAGGCCCATAAACAACCCCATGAGGTAACTACTATTATTAACTATTATCATTTCACAGATGAGAAAAGTAAGAATAAAAGAGGTTAAGCCCAGGATCCAGCAGGCTTGGGAGAGCCCACCCAGTTTATGATCTTCTCTATCGACTCTACCATGCATTCCCAATCCTTGAGATTAGCTTCTCCCTTGGCTCCTAATTAGCTCCACTTTGCTATGGTTCTGAATGGGAAAAGTCTTTCCCAGGGTCACTAACTGGGATTCTAATTCAAACTAAAAATGGTACAGCCGGTTACCCCAATACTACTACTCAGATTAGAGATTTCTATTGCAAGTGCCCACTCACCAGATCAGAACCCTGGGTTATCTGTCGTTGTCTGGGTGAAACTTGAGTTCATGGAACTCCTTGAATTACTGCAATTCAGACACAGCCAGAACTGACCTCAGCAAGCTCAGCTCGCAGGCCTCAACTTGCAGTCCCGTAACAACCTGTGGCTCAACCCTAGGTTAGGATGTAATTCTACTCTCAGTGACTTGCTATAATATCTCTTTCCTCTTTGTCCTCACATTACATGTCACAAGCCTAACATAGTACAAACCGCGAAACATTATTAAATGAATAGTGAAAATCATCCTGTCTCCTACTAGTCACTCTCCAAAACTCAGCATTTTGACTGGTCCTGACCTTCAAAATGGGTCATGAAAGGTTGGTTTAGTAAGGTACAGTTCAAAGTATAACATAAAGGGACTAAAACATCTGTCGCATCTGATTTAATTTCTTATTTAAAATAAATGGAGAAAGAGGGCAAAAAGGTGGGCAAATGATCTTTCAATAAAACTCAATTTGAATCATACCCAAGTCAACAAAAATAAAACGAATTTTCAGAACCTTCATTTTTTTTTCCTCACAGTCTCTTTCAATTTCATATGCCATTAAAAATGACCACTAATGCCAGAGTGTGACAACCCACCAGTACAAATCAAACAACTGAAATATAACTCCATTCTATAGAATTATGCCCCCCAAAAGTAACTCAGAAGGAAAATTCAGATGGACAAAGTGACTGATGTCAAAAGACAGTGATTTCAATGTGCAATTAATTCAATACCTGGCAATTTTGCAGAAACAAATTTCTGTCATCACCCAATTTTGCATTCATGCTGAAAGTATAAGCAAGTATATTTGGACCACTGTGTCTTAAGGCCCTGTTTTGCAAGGTCTTCATCTACTATAGGAGTTGCCTCATTTATTTTCCAACTAACTTATGCCACCTACTTTTACCAAATCCATTTCCATGAAAATACAGACAAGACAAACCACGTACCAGACACCTCCCATTCAAACCACACACAACTAGGCTCCAGATGGTGCAGATCCAATTCAACTGTTCACCGGGGTTTGGAGAAAAAGGCTTTTAACAGATCAATGCACTGGTCTTTAGATTCGTAAAAAGAACTAAAGCCTCTTAATTTTTCTACACAAGCAAACCCATGTGACCCAGGCAACGGGAGAAAAGAGGAAACAGAGTGACATGTGAAATGGAGGATCGGCGGAGGAATAAAACTAGAAACCTCCCAGCCAAGAGCAGCTACAAGGCCATTAAACTCAATGTTTAACATATGTTCATGAGAGAGAATGTGGTCAAGTTCGACTTGCTTTTTAAAAACATACACTTCTTTGGCTTACCAAAAAAAAAAAAAAAAAAGCCCCATTTCATTCTGGACATGTTAATAATTAAAAAACACAGTTTTCCTTCCAACACTTCGGTCTGTTTCAATTTCATATGCCGTTAAAAATGACCACTACTGCCAGAGTGTGACGACCCGCCAGGACGGATCAAGCAGCAGAAATACAACAGGTGGCCTCCTGAACGCCGACCGCAGACTGTCCTCCTTGGCCTGCAACGGCCAATTTAAATTTTCTTTTTTAAAGTGACACTGAATGACCAAAATGATTTCATCCTCTTTCCATGACTTCGCGAGCCGCCAGTCTATCCCAGCAGACCAGCACATTCCTAAGGAGTCTTTCTATTATTAATTAGTCAAGTATTCAGTTTGGCCACAGGGGGGCTAGCGATACAAAAATGTGATGACTCGGACTAAAAATTAAAAGCTTTTATTAAGAGGCATGAGGATTACTAAGGACACATTAAGATCCTTTTATGTTAGATTTCGTAAGTAACAAGGTCCCAGCATGATACATGAACCCATAATGCATTAGTTGTATCATTAGAAACTACAATGACCCAATGCCCTCAAACCTTCTTTCAATTTATTGCCTTAGTACAAAACAAGACTATTTCAGCTGTGCTTATCTGAAACTAATTGCAATTTTCCAGCTCTTCACACACTTATGAAAACAGCTGTGGCTAAAATAAAGCTAATATTTTTCGTAAGTAAGAAAGAACTCTCTTGTTTGTCAGGGGTCTGTCATAACTGCTGACGCAATGAGACCTAATAACAAGGACAAGTCTGGAAGCGCCAGATGAATGGGATTTAGAGGACCACGTGAACCAGCAGTTCACAAGGCAGCAGTTTCAGGAGGCAAAGGAACCTAATAACGTAGAACTCAGGCAACAGAGAAGCACCATGAGTGTCTAGTCTAGAGGTCAGCGTGGCCTTCTTAGCATCAGAGCAGAAACCCAGCCCCGGGCCTGGGCAGTCCAGAAAAGGACGGCAAAGTTGACAGAAAAAGCAAAAGCACCCTTCACACAAGTTCCACTATTTCTTCACGTTAAAAAGGAAATGGACAAACGCACATAGAGTCACCACTCCAACTAATGAGGAATGACCGAGGCAATCCAATATTAAAGAGTCAAAGAACAACATTTAAAACTGATGGAAATGAAACGTAAATAATTTCTAGGGTTTCCGAGACTCTGTCCTGCATTGTACGGGTGACAGGCAAGTAGGAAAAATGGCTTCTTAGAAAACCTTGACTTTCCTGTGCCAACTGGATACCCCCCTCCCCAAGGTGGTGCTGGAGGCCTGGGCACTATGCCTCCTTGTAATGGAAAATGTCCTGTGGTGACAGGCCCAGTGGTGCAATCACCCTTCCAGGGAAGGGGGAATGAATCACACCTTGAGTCTACCCCTGGGCTCAGGGTACCCCAGACGCCTCTCAACAACCCTCCCTCCCAGCGTTTAAACTTTGTGCCTTTGACCATCTCCCAGGTCTGAAGATATTTTATGCAAAGGGTTCTTGGGCCCCTGAAGTCAAGGATGGGGGATATGCAAGCCTTAGCGATTGCCCCAGAGCTCCTGAGGCAATTATTCTATTATTAATAGAATAATAATAATAAACTATTATTATTCTATTAAGCATTATTTGGTTAAGCAGATGGACCCCTCCCTTGCTCAGTGCCTCCTGGGCGGGGCCCTCACCCCAGGGGGTCTATATATACATTTGGTAAGCCCACCCCTCCCATGTTGCATGCAGGCTACACTCTAGAGGCAAAGTATAACCCCTCCCCCTGAAGCCTCTGCCCTGCCTCCCCCTGCTGGAGCGGTGGGGGGATGACTGAAGCGTCATCCTAGGTGGATTTTGTGGAGGTGGGAACAGGGGCATTGAGGCTCTAAAGCAGTAGACAATCCCCAGATAACATCGGTAGATTTGGAACTGCATTTGTTCTTTATTTTATATGCATATCTTTTAGGGCTGTAGATTTACTTTCCTAATTTGTTTTCCATAGCTTATTCCTGAGCACAAAATGATAATAATTGATTTACGTGTCACCTTTTTGACTTTTCAAAGCCCTTTTACAACTATTGGCATTTTCCTCACCCGGGCCTTTGCTGATAGCGTTATCTTTTCTGAGAGACCAGAGGCCCAGAGAATTCGAGTGTGCGCTAGGACTAGAGAAACTTGGACCTCCCACCGCGAGGCTGGGAGGCAGAAGTTTGGCTGAATGAGTGTTAGTTTCACAAGGGGAGGGCGGGGGCCAGGGTGGGGGACACTTAAAACCTGCAGTTACTGAATCCCTTCTCTAGGCCGGGTCCTGCCTCAACCACAGGGGAGCTGGCCCTGCTCTGTCATTAGGCCTTGTGGATAAGGGAGCGTGGACTATCTAAAGCCTCACCTCCCTCTTTTTTCTTTTCTTTTTGTTTGGTTGTTTTCATGGGTCTCACTGATACCAAAGGGAAAGAATCTTCATTGAAGTCCATATTTCTTCTAAAAAAAAAAGAAAACCTTGAGGGAAGAAAACGAATTAGGGGTATAGGGAAATACCAGTTAAAGAAGATACAGAGGAACAATCATCTATGGTACAAAACTGGGTTTATACAACTTAAAATATTTTCAAGGGTGATTTTTCACCTTATTTGCAAAGACAGATGGTGTTGAATGGCTACCCAAGGCCAATCCAACCCCACTTCCCAAAATAGAGACTAAAGTGCCAAATGCTTCCTTTTGTCAACCTTATCTGTATAGAGGAATGGTCATGACACCAGACATAAGCCAAGGTGACCTGAAAAACCTTTCATGTTTCTGACAAGAGGACAAAATCACACACCCCATCCTTTACCCTCCTGCCTCAAGCATGAATATAATGACTGTCACTGCAGCAGCCATCTTGTTACCACCAGACAAAAGGCAAAAGAATTGTACAGAATCAGCTCTGATTTCATTGAGTCATTGAACCAACTGCCAATCTTCAGACTTTTTATGTAAATAATAATAAACTCCTGCTATAAACAGGTTTCCTGTTACTTACAAGTGAATGCATTCCTAACTGACATTTGCTGTATCCTAAAATGGTAACCCCCGTGGAAGATGCAGTCCCATCATGTCCCTCAATGTAAATAGTTATCCTTTACTGACAGGATTGTAGGAAATCTTTATTTACTTCCTTCACTCACATGTGTTGTCTAAATTATTATTATTCTATTAAGCATTATTTGGTTAAGCACAAATTAGGAATGAATATTCAGTTGACACTAATACAGCCATGTAACATAGTTTAACATAAAAGAAAGATTGAAAAACAAATAAAAAGATTCCAGTCTCACAATAAGAAGCCAATTCTCAGCTTATAAATCTATAAATTCAATATATTCCCATCAAAAGACAATGGGCTGTGTAATGGAACTTGACATGCTGAATCTAAATTTCATCTGGAAGAATAAATACCAGCCAGTAGTATTATTTAAAGAAAAAAATATATGTACGAGAAGTACTTGTCCTACAGTTTTCTAAGGACTATAGCACACAGCATTGAATCGCAACAGGCATGGGTAAACAGCTAAATTATCATCTCTACAGAGCCCAGAACCAGACCCATATACCTAAGAGTAGGCATCTAAGGAAGTATTAACCTTTTACTAGTCACTGCACCTTTTTCCATATGGTTCTGGTGGGACTGGCGGTGTTTTTTTTTTTTTTTTTTGTGGTACGCGGGCCTCTCACTGTTGTGGCCTCTCCCGTTGCGGAGCACAGGCTCCGGACGCGCAGGCTCAGCGGCCATGGCTCACGGGCCCA
>NC_041218.1:19880740-19891733 GCF_002837175.3 Physeter macrocephalus
CGTCCCCTGCATCGGCAGGCGGACTCTCAACCACTGCGCCACCAGGGAAGCCCCTGGCGGTGTTTTTATATGACTCCATTTCCAGGACACAATGAAGGGCAGCTGACCCAAACTGAGATTTTTGGACTAGAGACCAAAAGAGTCGATCTCTTTCCGGGCAGCTGCGAAGCTCAGGAGCCAGTTATAAAAAGACAGTCTACAGAGAGAAAGAAGAATAAAGCCGATATGTAGAGACAAGAAGAGATGAGAAATGAACAGAAAGAGAATGAAAACCTGATGGCATTTGAGTCACTGGTCATAGTTGTTCCCAAGGCTCAGCCACATTTCCTGTTCCGGGGTTCTGAGAGAAAGCCCACTCTCCTAAATAATTACCCCTTTTCTCTTAAGCTCACTAAGCTGGCTCCTTTTCATCTGAAATCAAGAAACCCTAATTATGCGTGTGGGGACTAGTATACATTTCGAATCACTGGAGAAAGGCTGGGACTGACCAATAAAAGGTGGGTGGGTCACTGATTTCACATCTGAAAAAATTAAGTTCTATGTCACATTTACACAAAAATAAATTCCATATGTATTAATGACCTAGACATGATAAGGAAAAATTGAATGATGGAAAGACTTAGATATAATGAGGAAAAATTTAACTATGGAGTACAGGAAAAAAAGTGTGCGTTTGTTTTTTTTAATACTGAGGTAGGGAAGGTTTATTTAAACAAAATTAAAAATTAAGAAGCTGTAAAGAAACAAAAGACAGTACCTGACAAAAAGTTTAAACTTTTGCATAATGACAGATACTATAAAGGATTAAAAAGTGACCAGCACACTGGAAGAAAATGATTTTGCCACACTTAAGAAAGTGTGTATGTAATATATGCAAATTAACAAGAAGTACGGAAAAATGGTCAAGGGATAAGAACAGGCACTTTGGAAAGAAAAAACAGAAATAGAAACATACAGCAAACACAAACCAAAGTTTGGCGTAACTGGTTGAACTGCTTAAAATCACAGGTCTGATAAGCATTTTACATAATTACTGTATATTATATTTCTCCTCCTAAGCCCTTTAGTCTTAAAACAGTACAGAGGGCCAGTGAAGCTGGTCATATGATACCCTTGGAGGTACCATAGCTTAGTGCAGACGTTCCTTCTTGTGTCCCTCACGCTTCTCCTGGAGACTGTCATCAGCAGCATTCCCCTTCCGAGCAACTGAACGTTTATGAGATGATATGAAAAAGTATCAACAGTGTTAACCGTCAGGTATCTTAAACAACCAGGATTCCATTAAACAAAATTTATATCTCATATCTCTTCAATGAGCATAACCACAGCCTAAGGGGACCATCAGAAAAACATAATATATATTTATTAATTCCTTTAAAATTGAAAAAAGAAAAAAAGGAACAGAAATTTAAAGAATACGTATAACATCTGTTTGTAATTGCCAAGATTATTGCTCTACCAGTAAAGGGAAGAGGGGTTAGCTTAAACACATTTTTCCCATTAAATCAGCCAATGTTTTACTCCCCGAAAATGCCTCAGGTATTTCATGAACTTAAAAGAGAGCATTATTCATACATTTAATTGAAGAAATTGATTATTATGAAGTTGTACCTAGAAAATGAATGCAAATTAAAATATGCAGTAACTCCTTTAATTTCAAGTTATATCTGAACTCTAAGGAGCCACAATTCTAATGCTGTTATTAGATTTTCCTTTTATACATTTCCTGGGAATTACATTTATAACAGATTCTAGGGCAAAAATGTTTTTACTGAAAAAAGAAAAATGAGAACCTAAATGCCAGCTAACATTTCCTTTCAGCAAGCATTTCACTGTGGGTGTTTTAACAGATATATTTTGGCTTTGATCAAGGAACAAAAAGCAGATGAATTAACAAACATACGACAGAGGTCAGAAACAATGCGTGAGGGGAAAACATTTATCATTCTAATTCCCCACGCATGTGCTCTTTTAAGTACAATGAAGAATGAACTGTTGGATTTAGACAGATAGTGTCAGGAGAATTTTCTTTACTATTCAGAGCTCCGTAAAAATCATGCAAGTTTTATGCACCACACACCTGTATCTCAACATCCTGACACGTTCTAAGAGTATGAATCTAACAACTTTATTTATTCAAAATAAAATTCAATTTTTTTTTAAAGTTCATGAGAAATGGAAAGCTTTGATTTTAAAATCAAATCATTAGCACTGGGCTCATGAAATCCCTAGGCCATTTACAAAATGCATATGGCATGTATCAGATAACAGGCAAGGAACCAACATGCAACCTAAGAGTTCTGTGTTTGTTTTACTTGGGAAGGAAGAGAGAGGCTAGGTGGTATTTAAAGGAGTGTGACGACTACAGCATTCTAAGAAAGTCAGGCTGAATAAAAGCCATATTATTTATGTTGAACATGGGTATCTGTCGCCAGGGTCAAACACCCCAGTTAACTGTTTTAGGTTAGCTACTCTCTTCTGAAGAGACAGATGACCAACACTGAGGTAGAGGCACTTAGAAACTCCAAAGGAGGCCCACCCTCTATCAATCTAACAACATACTCCCTTTCTCTGACTTAGCTTCATTCACACTCTTTCACTCCCTTGCTGCTGAAACTGAGGGAAGCTGGACGTGTCTAAGAAAGCCCTGGGCAGGGAAGCTGATCCAGTCCTTGAGTATCAGGAAGGTTTCCTTGCCGGCTTGGCCCCTTTCCTTCTCACTTGTGCGTCACTGCAGATTCCCCCAAGCCCAAGACCTCAGTCCTCTGCTCTTGAATCCCCCCACTCTTTCAGCATTTCACTCATCATTTCCACCAATACCCCCAAAAATACTCCATTAGTGCCTTATCTCCCTCGTGTCCAGCCCCATAACTCTTCCCAAAGTGGTTAATTCCTATCATAATACTCCCTTTGTAGGTCTCCACCATCCAAGCAGAAATGCTTCTCTTACGCACAAATTCATCCCTACCGTGGTACTTTACTTTGTTTCTTTAAAACGCTGACATGATATGTCTCATTAAATGTAAAGTTGGGACTTGACTATTTCTTCCTCGGCAGCATGGGAGTCATGAATTTGGTGGCGATGCTGGATTGAAGACGGAGGTGAACTGTGGGGAGCCAGTCATCTTAAAATGGGGAGAAAAAGGGACGGAAAAAGTAGGGCAAGAAATCTCCTTTCAAAATAAGAAGAATTAACTCTAGATACGTAGGGAAATTCCATTTAGGATAAGAATCAGCGACAGGAAACAGCCAGAAGGGACTATTTGTACTGAAATACAAGCCATTAACTTGAGCCAAGCTAACAGCAAATGACTGCAGTGGCAACTGCTGGCCGCAGATAATTAGTTTAGAACCTATTTGAACATGAATATTTTATCGTGCGGCACAAAACTCGTTATGGAGAAGAATTAGAGAGCCAGGACATCTGAAGGCTCTGGAGAGGTGATCTGTCAGGTCCCAGTAAAGAGCCCTCCAAGAGAAAGCAGGTTTAGTGATTCAGCAAGACTGGGTTTCATTAAAGTTACAATAATCCATTAAGAACATACCTGGCGACAAGTTGAAGAGCACAGGTACCAAGCTACACTGCAACAACTTAACTATGGGCAACACCTGACAGGAAAAATGAAGTCCATGAAAAATCATGGGATGAGCATTTTCTCAGTGATGCACACACCCCTTCTATCAGAAACAACCTAATCTGGCCAATTCCATCATAAGAGCATAACTACCTTATATAGTTACATATAGAAGGTGAATATTCAAAATTCTGAAAGTTCAAAAACGCAATTTTCACGCTATAAAGGAGTATGCCGAACTGGAATTTTTACTTCAAAAAGTTGCATGTGGATTGTATGTTAGAATAGCTAACCATCATTGTTAAGAGTCTTATTTGCATTATCTCATTTAATCCTCAGAATTACCTACGAGGTAGGTACCACTACTGTCTGTATTTTGTAGATGATAAAATAGCAAAGAGATGCTGAAGTAAACTTGTTTAAAATCATGCAGCTGAAGGAGCACAGCCAAAGTTTAAACCCAGGCAGTCTGATTCCAAAGTCTGTGCTCTTTCTCTCTGTATGTACCTCAAGTGACCCCAAGGCTTCTAAATATAAGCCTGGATTCTTAGAGGGCCAAGGTTAATGTCTTTGAATTTTACTAAAAAAAAAAAAATTAAAAACAGGGGCACATAGGTATTATTCAAAAATATTACTATTATAAAGAAATGTAGCTTAAAAAGAATAAAGTTAGAGGTTATCTTTGAAGATGAGACTTGAAATGTCTTATTTGGGAAAACAGTTAACACATGGCTAATGTACTATACTCAGTGACCAGCAATGAAAAATGGCATTTTAATGATTGCTAGTTTTACAATCTATTTATATGCCTCAGTCTATACACAGAAGAGCCACATCTAACACAGTCCCTTAGGCTGATGGGGATTCAATACGTACTTGTTCATTGTTATTTAGATAAATAACTTGCCCAGACCATTCTGTGTTATAGGAATTAATCCATACCCAAGGGGCATTACGGGCTAGATTCAATTTTTTCCAATAATTTTACTTTTAAAAAAAAATTTATTTATTTTTGGCTGCATTGGGTCTTCGTTGCTGCACATGGGCTTTCTCTTAGTTGCAGCGAGCGGGGGCTACTCTTCATTGCTGTGGGCAGGCTTCTCATCGCGGTGGCTTCTCTTGTTGCGGAACATGGACTCTAGGCATGAGGGCTTCAATAGCTGTGGCACGCAGGCTGAGTAGCTGTGGCTCGCGGGCTTAGTTGCTCCGCGGCATGTGGGATCTTCCCGGACCAGGGCTCAAACCCATGTCTCCTGCATTGGCAGGTGGATTCTTAACCACTGCACCACCAGGGAAATCCCTATCTAATCCGCTGCGTTCCCAAATATTTTTTCATCCATAGCAGTCTTGGAGGTTTCTATATATTTCATGACATACTACTGTGCCTAAGGGGAATTAGAAGATGAGGAATCTTATGATTGTTAATCCATCTTTTGATTCTACACACACTTCCTGCATGTAAGTTGCAAGGCAAAAGGTTTTAAAAAATTAGTAAGACATGATTCCTGACCATTAGGGTCTCTCACAGTTGACTTGTGGAAAGAAATAGATAAATAAAAAATTGTAATATAATGTGATGATTGCTAATGTATAAGGAGCTAATGGAATAGGGAAGAGAAGACATTAAACTGTGTCTGAGAGATCAGGTGGAACTCTATTGATAAATAGGGACATGCAGGATGCTCACCTGTAGCATGACAGGCAGGTCTAGGAAAAGAGCACGTTCAGGTACAGTAATGAAGAGGAAATGACAATGGACACAAAACCCAAAACCTGAAATGAGTCCTGTGATTGGAACTCTGGTTCATGGTAATTTTGTTAGAGGAAAAACAGTCAATTTGGTTACATGGTTTGAAGCATAGATCATGCGGGTCAGTGTAGATACTTGCCTAGCACTGGAGGAAGGCTGGAGGACAGAAGCAATGAAATTCTCTACTGGAGATCAATTTATTTTGAAATTGACAATGATAACAATTCTATTTTTGGTGTAAAGAGCTTAGGAACCTAGCATTTAAACATATTTTTCATGAATCTTATTACTCAAACCTTATTAACAATAAAGCCTTCTAGAGAACAGTATTAAATGATTGAGAACTAAAACTCAAAATTTGATCAAGCTGCAATAATACAGTCTCTGAGCATTTTACAGCTTTCAGGAAAAGGCCTGGGCTGCATTGCTATACACATTACCACTTAGCATGGGATAAAGTATTACTTAAGAAAGGCTAGAGATTATCGTACTAAGTGAAGTCAGACAAAGAAAGACAAATACCATATGATATCACTTATTATGTAGAATCTAAAACGATGATACAAATGAACTTATTTACAAAACAGAAACAAACTCACAGACATAGAAAACAAACTTCTGGTTACCAAAGGGAAAAGGTGGGGGGAGGGATAAATTAGGAGTTTTGGATTAACATACACACACTACTATATATAAAATAGATAATTAACAAGGACCTACTGTATAGCACAGGGAACTCCACTCAATACTCTCTAATAACCTATATGGGAAAAAAAATCTGAAGAAGAATTCATGTATATGTATAACTGAATTACTTTGCTGTACACCTGAAACTAACACAACGTTGTAAATCAACTATACTCCAAAATAAAATAAAAATTAAATTCAAAGAAGATAACCTGTGAAATTTTTCAATATACAAAATGAATTTTTACTTTCAGACAGCTCACCTCTGTATTCTTCTAAACAGCATGTTTCCTAAAGAATTTACATAAAATTTATTTAAAATTTGTATTATATATATAATATAAAATGGGAATATTTATAGATCTACATGCAATCTACTTATTAGGTAAAGGAAAATTTAAGCACCATAGAAGAGACATGGGTAGGGGCAGGAGGCACTGGGGGGTGACATGCTACACAACAGATAAAAACCTACCAGAACTTCTAATTTTCCAACAGCAAGATAAAACCTGAGATCACCTCTCACTGTGTTGGGAACAAGAGAAAATCAGACTGGGCCATACTGCCTCCCATCCCTTATTCCCGGTTCCCATTATCTATGTCATTTCTAGAAAAGAAAATTTGGGTCTGGTAAAGTGGGGGAAATAATTAAAGGTAGAAAATCATATTTGAGATGGACTTTGAAAGACAGACCAGCTTTTACTGAGCAGACACAAATTGGGTTTGGAAGGGAGAAAAGGATTCTAGGTAGAAGTAATACCACATTCAAAGGCACACAGGTGGCAAGTAGGGAATATGAAGCACAGCAAGTAGTTCAGGGAATGGAATGGGAGGAAAAAGGATAAGAAGAAAACAACAGCTGGCAGAGTAGACAGGTAGCACAGTAAAGAAGTCTCGAAAAGGAAAGTAACATATTTGGAATAATATTTCAGGACAACTCAACACATTCTATAAAAGCCAGAGACAGCAAATTTATTTACTGGATAATTAAACATAATCCCAATGTGAGGTAGGAAAAGGCTTGAATTAATTGAGGCACTGGGAATGAAAAAAATAAATGATAGGCACATGGTAATATAATAGTATCTTTTACATGCATTTCACACTTCATAAAATACTTTATATCCAGTATCTTATTTTATCCTTATAATAATCCTGTAAAGTAAGTAGGATATAAAATGCTGCCCCTACTTTATCAGTCAAGAATCAGTGCCTGAGATACTGTAACTTGCCCAATGTTACCTACCCGCTGGTCAATGGCAAGAGTAGTATTAGAGCTCAGTGCATGTTAATCCAATATCCTTCAACTACGCAAAAAGCTAATAGATCAGACATGAAGAAGGGTAAATTCTGCTCCTTCCTTTCATAGTTCAAACACATTTTGTTCAAATATTTAATAAAAATTTTTAAAGAGATGAATAAACATAGCACATTAACGTAAGATGTGCCTTGATCTCAGAAACATTTAAATATGAAAAACATGATTTTTTATTATAAAGAAAAGGTGGTGTTTAGTACTTTGCACCAGACACTGTGATACATTCACGCAGGCTGATTGGGCTAGCTGTGTTGATTAGTTGTGTAGGATCACAAGTTGGGGGAACTCTCCCTCCTCCCCACCCCCAATTCAAGCCACCACTGAGATTCAGCAAAAGGAACCTAAAGTAACTGTCCAATCTGCCACACGTTCCTAGGAGGTGGCTATGGTGTAAAGGAGGCAATGCCTAATGTATCTGGCTTCTGAAATAATTTCAATTATCAATAATTATGCCTCGGGGGACTTCCCTGGTGGTGCAGTGGTTAACAATCCGCCTGCCAACGCAGGGGACATGGGTTGATCCGTGGTCCGGGAAGATCCCACATGCTGTGGAGCAACTAAGCCCATGCGCCACAACTACTGAGCCTACGCTGTAGAGCCCGCGAGCCACAACTACTGAGGCCACGTGACACAACTACTGAAGCCCATGTGCCCAGAGCCCATGGTCCACAACAAGAGAAGCCACAGCAATGAGAAGCCCACGCACCACAATGAAGAGTAGCCCCGCTCGCCACAACTAGAGAAAGCCCGCGTGCAGCAATGAAGACCCAATGCAGCCAAAAATAAATAAATAAATACATATAACAAAATTTTAAAAAATGATTATGCCTCGGGGCTTCCCTGGTGGCACAGTGGATAAGAATCCATCTGCCAATGCAGGGGACATGGGTTCGATCCATGGTCCAGGAAGATCCCACATGCCGTGGAGCAACTAAGCCCGTGTGCCACAACTACTGAGCCTGCGCTCTAGAGCCTGCAAGCCACAGCTACTGAGGCCACATGCCACAACTACTGAAGCCCGCGTGCCTAGAGCCCATGCTCCGCAACAAGAGAAGCCACCACAATGAGAAGCCCGTGCACCACAATGAAGAGTAGCCCCCACTTGCCGCAACTAGAGAAAGCCTGCACGCAGCAACAAAGACCCAAAGCAGCCAAAAGAATTAAAAATAAATAAATTATGCCTCAACTTCCCTAACATGTGGGTATCAATAAAATACATCTGGTTAAAGGTTTCCAATGTTCACTACCCTGTAAACAAGAAGTACCTTTTTGTTTTTATACAACAACAGTAGCACAAAGACATCTTCAATGATTTCTACCCTAATAAAACAGTTGCTTTGAAGAGAAGCTAAAACATTTAAAATGCAATGTAAAACAATGCTAGCTGACACTTAAACTAGTAACTCTGTCTGGAGCTTAGAGAAGCATTTTTGAGGTCTGAAAAACCATGGTTCAAAGGAACCATGTTCTGTTGTTTGTTTTTTGCTTTTTTCTTTTACATTTCTGAAATCAAAGGTTCTTAATGATATAAAACAACTGCAATACCATGCAGTCAGAATGCAACCAGTTTTATTACTTTTTATATGCAATCATAATGCCAAATGCCATTCACAATACCATTATTCCTGAACCATGAAAATATATTTAAATTCATTATTACTTTTGAAGATGCCCCAAATGATCTATCTTCAAATGAAGACTCAATAAAATAAAAAAATTAATTTCCCTCTCCACTCCACAAGTCAGAAATGGATACACTGCTCCCCGCTGTTAATGAGGTGACAGAAAGACTACTGCTATAGTACTAATGCATTCATTTAATGATTTTTTTTTCCCCTTGGTAATTACTATAACAACAGTAACTCATCCCAAACTTCAGCATTTTAACACTGGCATATTATTTCCATTTCCATATTTAGTTTGCTTACCTCTTGGACAAATTTAAATGAATGAAAATCAGCTAGATTACAGGTGGTAAAAAGCCCAAAAGAAACACCATATGGAGATTCCATATGCTTTGGCACTATATCAGCATGTGACAGAATCCTGGAATGTAACTTCAGAATAACTGACATTCCCGTGTATCAACTCTCTGTACTGGTGCTCTTGTACATTCACATTTAAACCCTGTGCTAACATATTCTATGTCAAACTACTGAACACAGTAAATCAAAATGCACAGCAGTTACTTTTCCCCTTCCAAAAAAAGCAAACAGAGCAATTTCAAAACAACTAAAATTACAAAAACATTATCTCCCTATACTCTAGAGCAGAAAATTACAAGATGAAACTTCCCTTCTGAAGAAAAAACTGGAAAAAAAAATCAAATGGCAAAGCACTGAGTAGCTACAGCAGTACAGTTGATGGCAGCTGCGTAAATGAAAAGTCTGCAAAGTAGAGGCATTTCTCACATAGCAAGAGTCTTTTATAACCTATAACTCAGTAACAGACTGATGAATTAGGAACCATGCTTTGCACCACACTATTCATATAAAATTATCAGGAAACACTTCTGTGATAGGGTAATGTATCAGTCATGATTTAACCAGAGAAACAGAACTAGTAGGAGTTACAGATTAAGAGATTACAAGGAAATGGGAACCAGCTAGGGAAGTCCGAGATCCATAGGGCAGGCACTAACCCTCAGGCAGGGGCTGAAGTTGTTGCCACAGAGAGACGTTCTCCTTCAAGGAAGCTGCAACTCTGCCTTTAAGACCTTTTCCTGGTAGAATCAGGCCCATCCATATATCTAGGATAATCTCCCACCCAAAGTCACCTGATTACAGGCTTTAATCATATCTACAAAAGACCTTTACAGCAACACCTAGATTAGCATTTTATTGAATTAACTAAGGACTGTAGCCTACCTAAACTGACACATCAAAAAGAGCATCCCAAGGCTTCCATGGTGGCGCAGTGGTTGAGAGTCCGCCTGCCGATGCAGGGGACATGGGTTTGTGCCCTGGCGCATCCAGAGTCTATGCTCTGCAACGGGAGAGGCCACAACAGTGAGAGGCCCGAGTACCGCAAAAAAAATAATAATAATAAAAGAGCATCCCAGGTAATTCTTTGGAATCTGGTACCATGCCCTCATTTGTGGGGTTAGACAAAAGTAGACATCACTCCTGCAGCTGTATCACAGCTAAGTTTGGATGCTTATGCTTTCTTTCTTTATATATATAATTCATAAAAATGTGTGATAAAGTACAAAAATTCTTAAACTAATGATGCTGCTGGTGGTAATAAAAAATAGGAAGGTCATCCAGACGACAGACAGCAGAAGCAAGAAGAACTACAATCCTGCAGCCTGTGGAATGAAAACCACATTCACAGAAAGATGGACAAGATGAAAAGGCAGAGGGCTAAAACAATACAATAACTGAAACGAAAACTACACTAGAAGAAATCAATAGCAGAATAACTGAGGCAAAAGAACACATAAGTGACCTGGAAGACAGAATGGTAGAATTCAGTGCTGCAGAACAGAATAAAGAAAAAAGAATGAAAAGAAATGAAGACAGCCTAAGAGACCTCTGGGACAACATTAAACACAACAACATTTGCATTATAGGGGTCCCAGAAGGCGAAGAGAGAGAGAAACAACCAGAGAAAATATTTGAAGAGATTATAGTCGAAAACTTCCCTAACATGGGAAAGGAAATA
>NC_041218.1:19894502-19928940 GCF_002837175.3 Physeter macrocephalus
GAAACAGAAGCTTTAAATGACACAGTAGACCAGATAGATTTAATTGATATTTATAGGACACTCCATCCAAAAACAGCAGATTACGCTTTCTTCTCAAGTGCGCACGGAACTTCTCCAGGATAGATCACATCTTGGGTCACAAATCAAGCCTTGGTGAATTTAAGAAAATTGAAATCATATCAAGCATCTTTTCTGACCACAACGCTATGAGATTAGAAATGAATTACAGGGCAAAAAATGTAAAAAACACGAACACATGAAGGCTAAACGATACGTTACTAAATAACCAAGCGATCACTGAAGAAATCAAAGAGGAAATAAAAAAATACCTAGAGACAAATGACAATGAAAACACGACAATCCAACACCTATGGATGTAGTGGGGGTGTGATGAATTGGGCGATTGGGATTGACATATATACACCGATGTGTACAAAATTGATGACTAATAAGAAAAAAAAAACAAAAAATAGGAAGGTCATTACTCTTGCCCAAAATCTAGATGTCATTAAACACAAGATTTGCTCAGTGATATAAGTTTAATAATCTCAAACTTAGAACTCTATGTTTTTAAATTAATTAATTAATTAATTAACTTATTTCTTGGCTGCATTGGATCTTCGTTGCTGCACGCGGGCTTCCTCTAGTTGCAGGGAGCAAGGGCTACTTTTCATTGTGGTGTGCGGGCTTCTCATTGCGGTGGCTTCTCTTTGTTGCAGAGCATGGGCTCTAGGCACATGGGCTTCAGTAGTTTTGGCACACGGGCTTAGTTGCTGCGCGGCAGATGGAATCTTCTCGGACCAGGGATTGAACCCGTGTCCCCTGCACTGGCAGGCGGATTCTTAACCATTGTACCACCAGGGAAGTCCCAGAACTCTATTTTTTAAAAAACCTTTATCACTTAAATTTATGCAGGGAAAATAACTATTATCATAAGTGATGACCATAAATATATAATAAAACAAGCCTAAAAAGGGCCTGGTACACACTTAATCCAACTGAACACGGTACATTCTGCTATGAAAGGGGTTGGGTCTAGAGTTAAAGATTCCTGTTTAGGGAGCACCTACTATGGGTCTGACATTCTGCATGGTGCTGGGGTCACAGTGGTACACCAGGGAGACATGGTGCCTTCCCTCAGAAAGCTTATTTGGTAAATATGAACAGTTTACTACTTAACCTCTCTTCCTTACCAGGGTAGGGTTGTTTAATACCTAAAAAAAGTGACAAGAATTTCCTAAAAAAGAACATGGCTTCAATTCAAATATGAAAATGTCATACAACATACTTCATAAAAGTTTTGATTCACAAGAAAAAGTCAGTTGAGATTCAAAATTCATTGGTTTCTTACCACGTATGGCTAATGGAAAATACAATACACAAATATTTCAAAATTAAAACCATCAAGGAACAGATATGACAGAAGAAACATGAATTCTAACAAACAGTACACCAGATGACAAAGTCATGTTAGTGGGCAGAAAAGGTTACTAGACTATTATGTAATGGAAATCCAGGATGAAAACTGTGTTCCAGACTTCAGCAAAACATCTACCAAGATTTCCTGTTCTGGCCTTGGTTAAAATATACATATAAATATAAGCAGAAAAGTAATGTACTTAGGTAGTTTAATTAAAGTACAACACCAAAAGAGACATAAGTGAATAAATGTCAACCTAAGGTTCTTCAGTGTCAAACAAGCATTCTGCCTTTGCTCTTGTTTTTGGTCAACTTTTTTTCCCCCAATAATATGCAAGAAAAATACAGCCAAAATGCATATCCTATTCATGCAGGTCATGAGCTTGGGAGGACAGAATTAGGATTCCCAAAGATCATCGCAGTCTAGAGCTATGCACCCAAGCTAAGATGAAGAAAATTTAAAGAGTAAAGACCAAGTTGTAAAAGAGAGCAGAAAAATCAGGCAGACGTATTCACTCGATATGTGAATATCGAGTGGTATTGAGAAAAGGCAAACTTATAAGGACAGAAAGGCTGCCAGAAGCTGAGAGTAAGGAAAGAGACTGACTATTCAGGGGCACTAGGGAACTTCTGGGAATGACGGAAATGTTCTACATATGGATTGTGGTGATGATTACATGATTGTACGCGTGTGCCAAAACTCATCAAATTGTCCACCTAAAAAGAGTGAATTTTACTGTATATATCTCAATAAATTTGATCTTAAAAATAATAAAGCAGACAAACATAGCTTTAAAATAGCACCAGTGAAGAACCTGTTAGAGCAAAAATAGAAATGAGACTTTTCTGATCAACAAGGAAAATAAGGAAACAATGAACAGGCTGGGGAAACAACATAAACAGGCCTGAAGAGTTAAGCAATCTTGGTTATTCTTTAGCAGTTACTACTAACAAACACTTGTAGCTAGACTTGTCCTTCACAAAGCTGACTACTCTCTGACTCCATGTGAATTACCCTTTGAACCTGGCATTTCTTCTCCCCCTACACTCCCTTGTAGCATTTCTTCATTTCAGAAAGACGGTCACGGGCCGATAACTTCAGGGACATCAGACCCGGTTGCTGAGCGACCTGATGCCAGCTTTGGCCATGAATTTGCAGAAGAAAAGAAACGCAAGACCTTCATCACTTTTGATCCTTACCATATACCCCAGACTGCGAGCCCCACATATAAAATCTTCTCCGATTCCCCAAAGAGGGGGGAACGGTTCTTGAAGCGTTAGCCTACTGTGCCTTCCCTTTGCCTGGCAAAGAAAATTAAAAGCCTCTCTCTATTTCTTATCTTCCAATTCTCTGTCTCCGTATTTTTATTCAGCGTCGGTGCACAGGAAGCCAGATGTGGCAACAAACCCTTAACAGTTAACATGAATCAACAGAGTGACTAGCTCTAAAATATATCTAGAGTAATACTGGATTACATTAGCAGAGGTACAGTATCAAGAACAAGAAAAGTAAATCATCCAACTCTCCCCTGGACAGGGGCAAATCTTACCTGGCAAAGAGGTTTTTTGTTTTTTTTTTTTAAAGAGCTACTTGAACCAACAGAAATAGTCAAGAATGTCAAACAGAACATCAAGGGCACTGGAAACCCAGGAATATAAACTGGAAGCTGAGGGCTTTCACCTGAAAAAGAAGAGGCTCATTGGGACCATGCTGGTAACCCTCATGTATCACAAGGGCTGCCATGAGAGAGTGGGATTAGACATTCTCTGAGGCTAGATGGGGTCAAAGCAGGACCAGTAAATTTAAGCAATAGAGACTGGAAAACTCCTTGAAGAGAGAATTCAAGTATCAGAAGAGTAGTCAAACAAGATGGCTTTTAAGACCCTTCAATATTTATTGAAAATAGTTCAAGTGAGTGATGAAAAAAGTCTGAACTGGGGAACCTGTAGCAAATATGGAAAGGAAGATTAAAAAAACTGCTTGAATGTAAAATTTAAATGATTCTATGACTATGAGAATGTGAAAAAACAAGAGAAAGGGAAGGTAAATCGAGTTATGATATCTAATACGAAAAATGAAAGAACCTAATAGGTATTAAAATGGCTATTTGGTAACAAGTGCTGTCCTAGGTATTTTACACACATTTAATCCTCAGGATAACCCACCGAAGTAGGTATTATTACAAGTCCATCTTTAGAAAAGAGGAATTGAGGCTTAGAGAAGTTCAACAACTTGCTCGACGTCTAGAAACTGGACAAGCTAGGACTCTTACTTGCCTTTGACTCAAACGCCTACACCATGTCAACTGAACACCAATGTAAGTCCCAGAGGTAGAACTTAGTTATCTGGAAAATTAACTTTTGAGAGATACTTTGTTTCTTAATGATGCTAACAAATGAGGCATTATGATACATTTTTCTCCATAAAGCAGGAGTCCTGACCTAAAGTGTAGAAGAGGGGAAATCTCTCATTTCTGTGTATCTGGCAGAGACATAGCTGTCACACAAAAAATAGTTTAAGTAGCCTTTTTTGCAGCAACTTTTCAAACATCAAGCATATGTACAGATCCCTTGACTTTTAAAAGCCCAAACTGAAATAGAATTAAAAACAATAATAATCAGAACAAAAGGTAAAGAGTTATCCTCCTACTCATTCAAACCTTATCTCCCTCTTAATTTGATGTAGGAGATACAAAGCTCTGAAGCATGCTGACCCGGAAAAAGAAGGAAGGAAATCTACAAATGGAAGATAACAAGGTCGTCCCCCCCCCCCCACCTCCGGCAGCCAATCAACCCAGCACATCAATATCCTGTTGCTTTAGAAACAACATAAAAGGTTACTGCTTTAATTCCCTTGATTTGGTTAAACCTCACATTTGACAAAATACCATCTAACAAACTTATTAGCATCGTCCTGGAGATCAAGAATAGAGGAAAGGGGGGAAAATGACAGTGTAGAGGTTCTAAAATTTCAGTTAAAATGTAGAAGAAAAAGGAATTAGACACTGTGGGGTGACCTAATTTAATGTTATAGGACCTGATAAAAATGGGTTCTAAAGTCCTTGATCCTGACTGACAAAGAAAAGACAATTTCAAAACAAAGATACCTGAATCACATACAGAAGTAAGGTAAATCAGTGTCCTACTGGGAAAACAAATGAATGGCAGAAGTTACTGTAAAAGTCACTTTTCCAACAGGGATTGTATTAGATTTCAATTTAACTTGATCTTTAAATGATTAGGGGACTAGAAAGAAGACAGAAAAAACAATGAAAACATTAGTCTAGACATGCTGTGAATATGAAGATTTTTAAACTTATTTTTAGAGCTAAAAAAGGAATCAAAGCACAATTACCTGGTAAAAATTTACCTTAAGCATGTATTTTTCAGTCTATGTGGGTATAATTTTTAAGTTTGGTTGCAGGCATAGATGATGAAGACTCCTTTGTTCTCTTCAGGAAATATGTACTGAGTTCTGAACACTTTCATTTTCCCAGAGCACAATTATTTGGATGCTAAAAGCCAGGCAAAAAATATATGTATATAATAATAATCAAAATGTAGCCCCTAGCCTTTACTACTTAACTTTGCTCAGAAAGGTATAATTCAAAATTTTCTAAGTAATGCTATTTCTTGGAGAAATAAGATAAACCTAATTTCATTTACAGGCTAACTAAAGACTGAGGGTCCATTTATCATTTTTAAAATGTTGCTGGCTAGCAGGTAAGATTAGTTTCTGTCACTCACGGCACTGTCAAGATGACTCAATATGATTGCAAAGTCAATTTTTATGGCCATATTTGAACAAATAATGAATGTTCCCATACAGGCTTCAGTTTGAGGAGCTCAAAGAATTTGACTGATATAGAGGATAAACGACAAGCACACTTCTAGCAGGAGGTTCATTTTATAATCTCATCCTACTCTTTTCTAAAGAAGATCTAGAAGCCACTAAAATTATTAAAGCCTGGATAAAAGCAGTATAGAAATAAAGCTTAAAGGAAGTGACATTATTGTAGCTGAAGAAAAGACAGCATAAGGATAATCTAATAATAGTTATTAAATATAGGAAAGCTTATTGTATAAAGGATAGGTGAAGCTGCTCAGGCGAGCAACTCAAGCAAAAATGGGAATGAAGGAATCACGTAAAGAAAGGAACTCGCCCACAGTATAATCATTAGCTACTGAAAGTCAAAAAATAATCCTCTGAAAATTAACACTAGGGAACAACAAGTAAATAACACCTTGGATGGAATCAACAGAATTAATTAAATTATATCTGGATAGTCAAGGTAATCTACTGAGATTCCAAAAAAAAAAAAAAACTTAATTAAATAGAAACAATAAATTAAATAGAAACATAAAAAGCTGCTTTAGGGGCTTCCCTGGTGGCGCAGTGGTTGCGCGTCCGCCTGCCGATGCAGGGGAACCGGGTTCGCGCCCCGGTCTGGGAGGAGCCCACATGCCGCGGAGCGGCTGGGCCCGTGGGCCGTGGCCGCTGGGCCTGCGCGTCCGGAGCCTGTGCTCCGCAACGGGAGAGGCCGCAGCAGAGGGAGGCCCGCATACCACAAAAAAAAAAAAAAAAAAAAGTTGCTTTAGGGAAAAATCTTAAACCATTTAGATTATGTCAGGATATGCAATTTACATACAAAGTGAATTTTGGAAGAGTTACAAAAAATCAGATTGCCTGCTTAAGTCATTACCAAAGAGAACTAAATATTGGAAAAACAGACTGCAAAGCCAACCAAGAGTTCAAGGTCAAATCTAAAAAGCTCAAGTTTCCCAAAACACTCAAGCTGTTATGTCTGTGGTCTAACTAAAAAGAAGGAAAAATTTATTTTTATAACTTTGGTCATTTTATGGCTCTCGACTGGCATATTTCTATTTTAAACACACATAATATTATTAATATTTTTAATCTCTAAATTTTATTTCTGAATCCATCAACAAGTTTGAGAAAAACAATTCAAATTTTTCTGAATACATACAAGAAAAATAAAACTGGTACTGATAATCAGACAGAATTTAATGTCATTCATTAAATCAGTTTCAAAACATTTTGTGGACACTTTTAAATAGGCATTCTCTGGCTATCCTCAAAAAAAACGAGATAACAAGTGTTGTCAAGTATATGAAGAAACGCGAACACTTGTGCACTGTTGGTAGGAATGTCAATCGCTGCAGCCACTGTATAGAAAACCATATGGAGACTCCTCAAAAAATTAAAAATAGAAATACTATATGATCCAGCAATTCCTCTTCTGGGTAGATATAAAAAGAAAATAAAAACAGGAGAGCAAAGAGATAAATGTACTCCCAAGTTCACTGCAGCATTGTTCACAATGTCCAAGACAGGGAAACAACCTAAGTATCCCTCAACAGATTAATGGATAAAAAAAGATGAATGGATAAAGAAGATGTGAGGGGTGTGTATGTATATACATGTGTGTGTATATGTATATACATAAACACACACATACACAATGGAATATAATTCAGTCATGAGAAAGAAGGAAATCCTGTCATTTGCAACAACATGAACAGACCTATGCTAAGTGAGATAAGTCAAACAGAATGTGGAATCTAACAAGGCCAAACTTGTAAAAACCTTGAGTAGAATGGTGATTACCAGAGGCTGGCAGTGGAGAATTTGGGGAGATGCTGTGTAAGGATCTACTAGATAAGTTAAGTCCTAGATCTAATGCACACCATAGTGATTTAGTCAACAATACTGTGGTGGTAATCATATTGCAATACATTAACACATCAAACCAACAGGTTGTACACCTTAATCTTACAGAATGTAGTATGCCAATTATATCTCAATAATAAAAAGGAAAAAATAAATCGGTATTCTCTAAGCAACATATTATCTCAAAGTAATTTAAAAAATAAGTTTATAACGGAGGCCTCCAGCTAGCAGCCATACTCTCCAGCCCCAGTCAAATCTTAGATGACAACAGTCCTAACCAGCATCTTAATTATAATGTCATGAGGGATCAGGAGCCAGAACCATCTAGCTAAGCCACTCCTGAAGTCCTGACTCATAGCGAGGTAATAAATGTTTGTTGTTTTAAGCTCCCCCCCTCAAAAAACAATTATAAAACGCACTTACACTGTGTATTAAGAGACAAACTGATATGAGAGTTCAGGACCTTGGATTCATCTAGGAATCAGAAGTGCATGAGCACAAGAGAACCCTGAGCCTCTGCTTTCCTCACTGGTAGCCCTTCACTCACATGATGCAAAAATAATGCCTGGACAAAATTTCTTTCCCCCAAATTACTCCCAATGCTACCTAGAATTTTCTACTCTATCATACTGCTGAAACACCCACCAAGTAAAGGCCCAAGAACAAAGATAATTACTCTTTCAAATACAAATATACCTGGGTGGATGATTCATACCTAAAAAAAACCTATTTATGGGGCATGATGCATCATTATTCCTAAGTGTTTATGGCCAAGAGCTTTCAAATTTATTAGAGAGATGCTAGCCAGTAGTGCCAAAAATTGGAGTAGATAACAGTGATGGACATTCAGACATGGAAAATTAATGCAAGTGTCGTTTGGGCACAGATTCATAGAGATGGCATACCTAACTTAGGCTTCCTGTGTAGTACACAAATTCTCAATTGTTTGAAAAAGTGGGGAGAATCATTTCCAAAAAGCAAATAAAGACTATAATCTGCTTAATCAAGCCTAATTATTTCAATGTAGACATAAACGTTCAAAAGATGAGCCATGATTTTCCTTATTGTTATCTATTTTAATGTGAAAACTTTCATGTTCCTAGAATTAAAAATATAAATGTTAGTAATGTCAGAGAAAGGGAAATAGCTAGAGAGAAGTGCTTTGATTCATTATGTAAAAACAGCCCATACATCAAGGGATTCCAAATTTCAAAACAATATTTTTTTAAGTTTTTTGATGAGAAGTAAATGGAAAATAAATAAACTGATTCCTGCAACAAAGTCTTTCTCTACTTTAACACGGGAAGCTATCAGCTTTGCAAGTGAAACTGCCCAAGTCCATCAGGTCAATATATTGTCCCATGACATGCAAACTGATAACTGCTGGCAGGAACCTTGCAGAATAAGAGACCCAAAGGTTCTGAATAAGGAAGAAACAGTAATTTACCAGAAAAACACACACATACAGATATACAATGAGCTATGCATTAGTAAATGAAAGCATAGGTTTGGAAATTATGTTTGTAAATTTGAAAGTAAATTAAAAGGCAACTTAGCAATTTAGCAATTGGTTATAAAAATGAAGCCAGGCATGGAAAACTTATTAATGTTCTTTTAATAGTTTTCTGAGGTAACAAGAACTATGATGGGGTAATCAGATGGAGTTACCCTGGTTTTTAATGTTTTCTTCTCCTGGGCACCCAGTACCATATGTTCCTAAAAAACTTCCATTAGTGGCTCACTGACAAATGGGATAGAAACAGTATTCTAAGGCTGGAGTTTGAAGGAAAAAAGAAATCCAATGGCAACATTTAGATGATGTGTGGTTTACCACAGATTACAAAATGACAAAAAGTGGGCATCAGGATAAAATTGCAGCTCCTGTAAGCAATTGCATTAGTGAGGCAGGTGCTACATAAATGATAACAAGTAATGGTAACAGTAATAACAAAAAATGCCTTATGTTTATCTAATGCCTTCCTTCTAAAATACTGAAAACTACTGACAGGAAATGGCTAACCACTCCTCCCAGGTTTTGGGGGTTGCTGGTAGTGATTATTTTTAAATAGCCGAATTATAGAAAGGTTTATCGAAGAATCATAAAGCAAGAAGGGATTCTGAGAGATTATCTACAGCAAATCCATAGCCTCTAAAGCAGATGTGCCCCTCGGCAAGCCTCCTTAGAACTTTCTGGAAAAGAGTCTATAAATTCTCAGGTCTAGGGATTCATAAACTTCATTGAGTGATGACCTTCTTCCAGACAGACAACTGAAAATTCCCATATCCATGATGGGATCTAGGGAAAGTTTTTCTGCTTATGAAACCATATTATAATTTCCTTTCCTATACAGAAAACTATGTCACACACAAAAAAGGAAAAACTCCCAATTATTAAATTGTCACAACTTACACAGATATTATGGTTAGTTTTTAGAGAGAACCTATGTCTGAGACAAATGGCTTTCTCTATTAGTGATTAACGGGTACTATGAGAGCCTGTCTTCCCTTAAGTCAGCAAAGACTAGAATGCAACTGAGACCTGGAACTCTGTTAAGAATGAGTTAAGTTCATTTTAAAGTTCAGACATTGGCAGCTATGCAAAATGGAAAAATACAGCCCAGGAGGTAAGGTTAAGGACAAAATGAGATACAGGAGAGATAGCTATTTGTATCAGATACCAGCTGACAACAATAGAAGAAAAAAGTCTCTTACCTAATCAAAGCATCACAAGTACTTGAAGTAGGTCAGAATGAAGAACGGGGTGATCCCCATTTCCATGCAGAGTAGGACACTCTGCCACTGCCTTCTTTCCCACTCTTCATAATTATAAGATGATGAAGTGAGTGTGTGTGTATAAATATAAGATTGTTCTTTCCAGAAAATGGAGTAAAGCAAACCATGAGTACAAGGTACATGGGTAAAAGATAAACACAATTACGTAAACATTTCCAGAATAGAGGATAACAGAGCAGTATCGGTTTATATTAAAAATGTACTGGATAAAGAACACTAAAAGAAGAGAAAAACATACACATGCAGCAATTTCACTGAGACAAGTGTGGCAATGTGACACTTTCCTGACACATATATTATATATCCCTGAAGAAAATTTAAGTTCCTTGAGAGCATGGACACAATTTTTTAACATATATTATAAATTCGATCATAGAAAAAAAATGGAAAAAAGGACCAAGTGTAAAAGATTTTAAGGAGAGGAAAGGAGATCTTTACTAAGCTATGGATGAGGGGAAAACCGTTTAACAGGAAATAGGGGAAAACAACTCTATTCCAGCTAAACATTTTGGTAGGGTTCTTCCATGAAGGATGATCCATCCATTATCATCCTTTATGGAAGAACAACAACAACAAAAAACCAGCAACAGGGAATTCTGAGAATTCACAGTCTGTGCTAAGTGAAAGATTGCACTTATTTTCCAGCTCTTGTACCACAGTGCAAAAGGATTTGGATTCGGACTCAGAAGATCTAGGTCTGAATTTTAGGTCTGCTGCTTACTAGTTATATGACCTTGGACAAGTTACTCAACCTCTGAACCCAGTAGCCTCATCTATTAAAAGTACTCTTATGGCCTGTCCGTCACAACAAATTATGTGAAAAAAGCAGGGAAAGTTCTTGTAGTTGTTGGTACTAAAGAAAGGAAACATTTATTTATAAAAGAAAACAAAATGAACGAAAAGAATGGCCTATTGTGATCAACATGTAAAACTTTTTATAATTACACCTTCAAAACAGTTCACAATTATACTTGAGTACTGATTTATCTTAAGTATGGACTCTATTTCCACAGATTTTTTAAATTTTTTTATTCTATATTGGAGTATAGCCTGTTAACAATGTTGTGATAGTTTCAGGTGCACAGCAAAGCGACTCAGCCATACATACACATGTAACCATTCTCCCCCAAGCTTCCCTCCCATCCAGGCTGCCACAAAACATAGAGCAGAGTTCCCTGTGGAACAGTAGGTCCTTGTTGGTTATCCATTTTAAATATAGCAGTGTGTACATGTCAATCCCAAACTCCCAAACTATCCCTTCTCCCTATCCTTCCCCACTGGTAACCATAAGTTTGTTCTCTAAGACTCCACAGATGTTTTGAGAAAAGTAAACTGAAGAGTTGTACAGCACCATTATTCTGCTTGAAGACAGTATTAATATGCACATGTTGAATTATTTTCAGAGGAACATGGAGGAAAAAATCCAACATGACATTCTACTAGATCTGCCTGCTAAGCGTGCAAAGATCATGGTAGCTGATTCATTAGGGAACAAAGAATCTGACTAGTAGGGACACTTTTCTCTTGGTAAGAAAATGAACAAAATAGAGCACAGGTGGTATTCTATTTCCCCAGATAATGTAGACTTAAAAAGATAAAGTACAGTACACGAAGAGGGACATGTCCTAGTTTGCCCCTGCCTAATTCCTTACTACTAATACGTAGATGCGATGGCAAGAGTTCAAGTACTCATCTTGGACAGACAGGAGACATTAGGAACGGAGCACACGTGATGAAACTTTAATAAGAAAGAGCCTGGGCCCCTGAGGACATCATGGATCAAGGCCACCATGCCAGGACTTCACTGCCAGACTTTTATGCGAAAGAGAAATAAAATTCTATCTTGTTTACACCACTGTTATGTTGAGTCTCTGTTATCTATAGCCAAACCTACTCCTACAGCCAAGAGAAAGATGTTTGGCAGGAGGTCTGTCAACTTGATAAGAAGACTTTTTAAATGGACTGACAGTAAAATAAAGAAGTAAGCTCAGATAAAATAGTTAAGTAACATGGGAGACAACAGGTGACTGGGAAAAGTAGTATGATGAAGTAATACTTTGCTGAAATAAGAAAGCTGGTTAGAAACAATACTGACGACCCTATTTGTCTAAGCTAATGACCAGACAGCATAGTCAAAGCAATCTCCCAAGTCGATAAGTGTGATCTCCTAAGAATCACTAACACTTTGCGGTTGTAAACAGAGAGAGAAAGACAAAGAGAGGGGGTTGAAGAGAGAAGGTAACAGAAGGAGAGGGGGAGGAAGGGAGGGAAATATCTAGTAAAAAGTATGGGAAACAGTATTGCATATAAAAGAAAATTATAACTTATTGAACACTCACTCTGAGTAAGGGACCGGTAGCCATTTCTCTTCAGTTGCCCTATATAATCCTCATAACAACCCAACCAACTAATCCCTATTATTATAGATCAGGATAGTGTGGCTGGAAAAAGTCAGTAACTCAAAAAGCTAGTAAGTGGAGAAGCAAGAATTCTAATTCAGAGGTCTTTGTCTCAAAAGCCCACAAGTTTCCATTCCATGATGCTGCTGCCTCAAAGTTCTATTTCTTTCTTTTTTTTTTTTTTTTTGTTGTGGTGCACGGGCCTCTCACTGTTGTGGCCTCTCCCGTTGCGGAGCACAGGCTCCGGACGCGCAGGCTCAGCGGCCATGGCTCACGGGCCCAGCCGCTCCGCGGCATGTGGGATCTTCCCGGACCGGGGCACGAACCCGTGTCCCCTGCATCGGCAGGCGGATTCTCAACCGCTGCGCCACCAGGGAAGCCCTCTATTTCTGAACAAAACTAACTAGACTCAAAACAGAAGTAAAACACCCAATTTGGCATAACAGACAAGAGAAATAAATGTGATAGCACTCTATTAATCTGAGGCATTGGGAAAGAAAGAGATAGTGTGATAGTAACAGAAATTTTGGAAAAAAACTGAGTATGTTCAGTTTATAACAGCAACAAAATATATGCTGGAAATACTTAAACATGCAGTCACTAATCTTAGAAAAAGATAACAGCATGTTTAGAAGATAGATATATACAATTCCAGGGCTAGTGTCTATAAAAGAAAAAAAAATCTACTAAAAAGTAAAAATAATTTTCTGATCAGATGAAAGAATTGATATTATGTTACAAATATGTATTACACTGGCTTCCATAGAATAGTATCAGAGTCCAGATCCCCATGCTGTCCTTAGTTTGAATGCAAATCCTACAATCCTCTGAGAGAATGCTGGTGTAAACGCTGGTGTCATCATTGCTTTCTACCATGTTTCCAATGTTAGCGCTCATCCTAAGTGAAGTTAGGATTCACAATGGCTGTGGTCACTCAGATAGGACTGTAAGCATCAAGGTATGATGAATTTTTCTTAAATGCAATCCTTAGAACACTATTTGGGATAAACATGAAAAGCTATCCCAACTACCTCATAGTTTTCCAGTTTCCATCCCCAAGGAAAGTATATTTTCAGTCAAGCAGTTCTTCAGCTGGACAGGAAAGACTCAGTGAGACCAAAGGTAAATATGCTGTTTCTGCTGGCTGACTTGAAGTTGCAAGGGAAGCCATCCTCAAGGTCTGTTTATTTCCTTCCTTTGTTTGATTCAGTCTGATTGACTTTGAACGCTAAGGCAACACTACTTCTGTGTGTGTGTGTGTGTGTGTGTGTATGCTAGTGTATATACATGTTAAAGTAATTCAATACTACAAGGTTAAACTGCAGAGAAAACATTTCTCAGCCCTTGATTAAGGCCTGCATTAAACCATCAGACCCCGTCACAAGCCTTGCTGATGAGTAGCTATTTGGACACACACAGAGCTGTGATTTCCATCCACTTTACTAATCAGCAAGTTCAGATTTGCTGTTAATGTGACACTGATGAACAGGAATGATGCTAATGTGACAGTGAGGAACAGAAATGACAGCTCAGGGATGATTACAATTAGCTAAGGCTCTTCGACCCAGGACAAAATGAAGGGGCTTTGGAAACAACTGCAGCCAAACGTGCATCTCTGAAACAGAAAGGAAACGCCAAAAACATATGTTTACTGATTACACATAAATTTGAGCAAATAAACACTGCAACGTGACATCGTTTAAAATGTAGGCAAGTCCTACACTAAATCAAAAATGACAATAAAAACATGAATATACAGAACAAAAGTGCTGAGCAAAACAAAAATGTCAAAAGGTAGAGGGTATGGTTTGATTATGAAAATACAGGGCATACTAGAAACACAAACCAAGTGCTTACTGGAGCTGAAATAAAATTCTCTGATCTATGCTAAATTGGGAAAAGCATTCTCAAACGCAATGTGGACTTCACGCACTTATCATTCTCAAAGGCTTGGAGTTAGGTATCTCATCCACAGCCTTCAGGACAATGACCTCACCTTCCTTACCTTCCCTATTCTCACCATGTACTCCCCTACCACTAGGCCAAATCAGTATATATGGGAAAACTGAACTGGATTTTTAAGAGTCAAAATGTACTCCTGGCAAAACTGAAGGAACTAGTAAGGCATGTCTATTTTCTAATAGTCTTCTTAATCCATCCACCAATGTTTCTAGCAGCACAGTATAGCTTCAAAAAAAAAGCAAAACTAAACCAGATCTACACAGAGATGGAGAGTCAGCTGTGGCACTACTACAGCTTTTTATGGCAAGAAGCTGGCCATAAGTAATCCACTCTGTACAGGCTACCCCCAGAGCTAGAGTAGAATAAGACACAGATGTCTTTTTTTTTTTTTAAAGTAAAAGTCCATTAATACATTCTGCCACTGTAAAATTCTAAATAGAGTAACCAGATTCTCATGTTGACAGCATCGAATTTAATTCCTAAAGACAGATTTACTCAAAACATAACCTGCACCAACGAGACATTCTAAAAGGGTTGGCATGCACAAGCTACAACGCCCTGGCATAGGCCCTCATTCTAGCCCTCAGGATCAAGAAGTATTTCAACACAAACATTCATATATATGAGGTTCTACAAAGAAAAAATAAGTATATTATCTGCCAAAAACATGAGTCTCGGAATTGTAGTAATATTTAGCTCAGGTTCTGTACAATGTTAATATTGCTATCAATTGAAATAGTCTACTGATAAACACTAAACAGAAATGGTTAAGTGACCTTCTAAGAGTCCAAAAATCTATAGATAAACCAGACACATCTTACAAGCATTTCTGAAAAGAGGTAACAAAGGAGATCAAAGAATAAGATATACTGCTTAGAGCTTCTGTAATCAGATACTGAAAGTCAATCAACACAGGCAAATCTTCAATTACTGTATTTCCCAGTGGCAATCATTGACAGGGCTGTTTCTGGGTCATACGTCATCCATGTAATTTCACCCTGAAATCTCCGAGAAGAGACTATTTTCAGAGAGAATCTCTCATTTTAAACTCTAACTATAATAACATTACTCCTTTTTTAGTAAACAGTCTTTTCTCACACATAATATAATTGTCCAAATTATCCTTTATTAGAATTCCTACTCAAAAGCAAATTTTCTGAAATTATCTGAATTACCTTATTGCTTCTAAATAAGTCAATTACATATGCCTGCAAACACATTTATATTGGAGTAAATAATTCATTTTTTTCCCTTCTACTAAGGTTCAAAGTCAAACACGGTTTCCAAACCTAAGAACAGACGATGCCAATTTATACCTTAGCCACACCAAAGTCCCATTTACTTCTAAAAGAAAAGGATATCAAATACAGGCTTTCTCCTAGGTCAATGTTTTCTTCTAGTTTTGGGCTTTGCTTTCTGGCATTAACTTATGACCATAGCATCATGTATGAAAAGCACTCAGCACTCAGGAAAACTAATTACCTACTAAACTAAGCTCCACCTCATGGTCAGTGTGCTTGGTTTCTCGGCTCTTCTCCATTTACAGTGGGAGAAGGCAACTGATACTCACTTCCTAAGAGGGCTTTCCCTGAAGGAATTTATCCTAAATCTTGTCATTTTGAACCCATTCCTCCTTTTATTTTTCTAAAATACTGAATTATGATGGGGCATATGCTAATGAATATAGTTAAAGAGTCAAGTTTAGGCTAAGAGAGAGAAAAAGTTCAGATAAATTAGGGCTCCCCAAAATGAGAAATAATAAATACTGGGTACTTGTAGGCCTGCCTGCCAGGCCTCTATTGCTCAAAACTAATTTCTAAAAACTGAATCTAAGGGGTTTTCTTTGTTGTTGCTGTTGTTTTGGATAAAAAAACTATCACATTATTAAAAGTCAGGTTCACTGAAAAGAAGCAGTACAACTGAATTCTCAACTGCAACTCCAAGAAGGATCCATATCCTGAGGACTAGTACATTTTTCACATGAAAAAAAATTTTTTCATGTCTTTTTTTAATTGAGGTTGATAGATCTGCTCTTAAGCCTTGCCTTGGTCTCAAAAGAAGTGGTAGTGCCACATGCCCTGACAATAGTCTTTCTTGGTTTTATTACAATGTTCCTTTGTCTCCCCTCCAACTTTCACCTACTTTTCAAATTTAACAAAAGAATACAAATTTAATTAATGAATCTGTAGTTAGAAGCCAAGTAGACTATACTATAAATCAAAAATGCTAAACATGAAATGGTTTATCACATTAAAACTGATTAAAGATAAAAAAAAAATTTTTTTTTAAACCTGACTAAAGAAGCATGGATACTCTCCAACATGGATGGTTAAGATTCCATAAAACTAGGTCCCATTTGCTTACTTTTGTTTTTATTTTCATTACTCTCGGAGGTGGATCAAAAAAGGTCCTGCTACGATTTATGTCAGAGAGTGTTCTGCCTATGTTTTCCTCCAAGAGTTTTACATTTAGGTCTTTAATCCATTTGAGTTTATTTTTGTGTATGGTGTTAGAGAATGTTCTAAACGTAAAAGCTTTTGCACAACAAAGGAAAACATCAACAAAATGAAAAGGAAACCCACAGAATGGGAGAAAATATTTGCAAACAAAGCAACCGACAGGGATTAATCTTCAAAATAAACAAACAACTCATGCAGCTCAATATCAAAAGAACAAACAACCCAATCAAAAAATGAGCCAACGATCTAGACATTTCTCCAAAGAAGACATATGGATGGCCAAGAGGCACATGAAGAAATGTTCAACATCACCAGTTATTAGAGAAATGCAAGTCAAAACTACCATGAGGTATCACCTCAAACCGGTGAGAATGGCCATCATCAAAAAATCCACAAACAATAGGGACACTTCCCTAGTGGCACAGTGGTTAAGAATCTGCCTGCCAAAGCAGGGGACACAGGTTCGAGCCCTAGTCCAGGAAGATCCCACATGCTGCAGAGCAACTACGCCCGTGAGCCACAACTACTGAGCCCGCGTGCCACAACTACTGAGCCCGCGTGCCACAACTACTGAAGCCCATGCATCTAGAGCCTGTGCTCCACAACCAGAGAAGCCACTGCAATGAGAAGCCCGCCCCCGACAATGAAGAGTAGCCCATGCTTGCCGCAGCTAGACAAAGCCTGTGCACAGCAAGAAAGACCCAAAGCAGCCAAATAAATAAATAGATTTATTTTTTAAAAATCTGCAAACAAATGCTGGAGAGGGTATGAGGAAAAGGGAACCCTCCTACACTACTGGTGGAAATGTAAATTGGTACAGCCACTATGGAGAACAGCATGGAGATTCCTTAAAAAACTAAAAATAGAGCTACCATATGACCCAGCAATCCCACTCCTGGGCATATATCCGGAGAAAACCATAATTCGAAAGGATACATGCACCCCTATGTTCACTGCAGCACTATTTACAATACCCAGGACACAGAAGCAACCTAAATGTCCATCAATGGAGGAATGGATAAAGACGATGTGGTACATATATACCACGGGATATCACTCAGCCATTAAAAAAAGAACGAAATAATGCCAATTGCAGCAACATGGATGGACCTAGATATTATCATACTGAGTGAAGTCAGACAGAGAAAGACAAATATCATATGATATCACTTATATGTGGAATCTAAAAAACTGGTATAAATGAACCTATTTACAAAACAGAAATTGAGTCACAGATGCAGAAAACAAACTTATGGTTACCAAGGGGGAAAGGGGGAAGGGATAAACTGGTAGATTGGGATTGATACATACACACTACTATATATAAAAGATAACTAATAAGAACCTACTGTATAGCCCAGGGAACTCTATCTGGTGCTCTTGTAATGACCTATACAGGAATGGAGTCTAGAAGAGAGTGGATATATGTATACGTATGGCTGATTCACTTTGCTGTACATCAGAAAGTAACACAACACTGTAAATCAACTATCCTCAATTTAAAAAAATTTTTTTTAAAATATTCCATAAAACACCAATGGCAGACTCTGTGGTTCAGGAATGAACTTGGGAAAGACCATATAAGTGCATTTACAGTCAATAAAATAAAATAAAGATATCTTCTCATATAAAGATAACATCAGCTATACATTTAAAGGACATGAATAACAATGGATACCATACTACTAATTTTAATTAAAATCTTTTCCTAACTAGAAATTTCCCTTTTCCTACAGTTTTGCTTTGCTACAGAAAATATGTATATTAAGAGGTATTTGCATGTATATGGATACTAAGAACTGTCTATTACTCCACCCAAATGTTCAGTGATTACAGTCTCTACTAGATCCTGCCTCCCTGAGTCTTGCCACGATGGATGCCAGAAAAGTCACATATCTTATTGTGCTTTAGGAAAAAAGATCGGGGTAAGCCCCTCCACTACACACTCAAGGTTATGCAGTTAATATGCCAAAGCACTTGACATCATTCCTGGCTTACTCACAGATGCTGTGCCATGAGAAAGTGAATCAGATTCACATCCTTAATCTCCTTTTACCTTTGACAAAGCTGTATACATATCAAACCTGCAGCCTTTCTCTGTCACTGCTTTTAACTTTTTTGTTTTCTAAACCCCCAGTTCCCTCCATTTATACCCAACTACTGGGACTTAGAAATCATATAACCAACTTTCTTGGATTAATCAAAAGTATACCAAGTAAACATACATGTACTTTAATTTCTCTTTATGAGATTAGTATTCAAGGAGGAACAAACATACCTCCATTTTCTTAATATTTCTATTTCGTCGATGCCAAAAGAAAATATGCAGGCATTCAAATAATTTACCTCTCTTTTTCTAGGCTATGATATCACCCCACTCTCATGTTTGAAACTGCCACTTCTTGGCAAGGTAGCATAAACTGACATAGTGAGTTCTGGAATCTGATGGCAGCTCTCCCTGGACTGTATACTTGCAGGTTATGTTGGCCACATTGTTTAAGTGCTTTGGCCCTCTTTTCCACATCTATTCCTATACTCCTAGAGGATTAAGTGAAATAATGCATGTACAAGGCTGGCACATTGTAAACTCCAATATATGTTAGCAGAGGAGTTGAAGTGTTTCTCTCCAATCACAAAGGAAGCTCCAGATCACTATTCCTGATCATCCCTGACAATTTCACTGGCAAAGACTGAATAATCCTCCAAATAGAAAAATGATGATCTACATATGAATCTGAATCTCCAGATAAAAGTGGTATTTTTAACATACTTTCTCTAGTTGTCTTTATTTTTGTTCTGAATAGATAATCATGTCTCATAAGTAAACAACGATGCCACATGGAAAATGAACATGGGCATTTGAATTTACATATAACTCACCAAAAGTTTGCATAAGTAGTAGAGAGAAAAATTACAGAGTCAGAAAGTCACAGGTTTGAATCCTTGCTCCACAATGTACTGAGCTATTTCTTTTTTGATGTTTATTGCTCCATCTACAAAATAGGATGATAATACTTAAAACTCATGGATTTATTACCACAGTCAAGTGAAGTGATATGAGTGAAGCACCTGGCACAAAATAAGCTTACAAAGTGTAAGCTCCCTCTCCTGATAAGCATGATGAATTTAAATTGCAACCCCTTCCCCAGCAAAGTTGCCTTTCATCCCCAAGGGAGCAAGGATGTTTGAGTGGTAGGGGGTTTATTTGTGGAAATCTGTGTTTAATATTCTTCTAGTTACATAAACAATTATGTACTAATTACACTGGGGCTTTAGTTTTTGAAATAAAAGGTACAACATACACCATAAACACAATAAAAATCCAAAGAAGAGGAAGAAGAGATAATAAGGGAACAGCTGGTATAAACTGTGCACATCATTCAAAGAGGTAATGGGGCCAGTAGAGTTTTTCAATAAAAGCAAAGAGAACACTAGGTGGTAAGGAATTGGATACTTTAGATGTGGGGAAGCAAAACATATTCACTACTCTTCAGGATGCCAGGGGAGGCTTGGATAACATCTCCTGTCTTAATAAGCTATACTCCATTCCCAGCTGTTCATAACAATGACAGAGTTCACTGCGGCAGAGAATCCATATACAAAAACTCCAAAGTTCCTAGAGCCAGAGGTGCAGGGCAAATGCTAAATCATACATCTGTTGGTGCTTGGATGTATAAATGAAGAGGGATTAAAAAAACAAAAACAAAAACACCTTGCACAACCAGGATATTTCTTCTCCAATAACTGTCAAACTTACGTATATTTTCTAATCTATTTTGTTGTTGTTGGCTCTGAGCACTTTTTTTTTGCGGGGGGGTGTGGTACGTGGGCCTCTCACTTCTGTGGCCTCTCCCGTTGCGGAGCACAGGCTCCGGACGCACAGGCTCAGTGGCCATGGCTCACGGGCCCAGCCACTCCGCGGCATGTGGGATCTTCCCGGACCGGGGCACAAACCCATGTCCCCTGCATCGGCAGGCGGACTCTCAACCACTGCGCCACCAGGGAAGCCCTCTGAGCACTTTTTAAAACATCAATCAACTTTATTTTTTAGGGCAGTTTTAGGCTTACAGAAAACTAAATAGTATGAAGAGTACCCATATATCCTTTCAAGCTGAGCATTTTTAAGGGTCCTGGCTCATTTAAAATAATCACCCAGAATTTGAATGAACCAGTAAATAAAATGACCAAAGTAGAGAATTTGAGATCCTATTTAGATCTGCAGAAACCAAGTGATGGTGACAAACAACCTAAAACCAATATGATGATCAGTCATCAGAAAAAAAAAAAAAAAAAGTACACCTGCAGATTTAACCAAACCTAAACAGGGCATCACTAAAGCCAAACTCACAATCGCAGTAATGAATACAACATTTAAAGTGTATTTGTGGACTTCCCTGGTGGTGCAGTGGTTAAGAATCCGCCTGCCAATGCAGGGGACATGGGTTCGAGCCCTGGTCCATGAAGATCCCACTTACCATGGAGCAACTAAGCCCATGCGCCACAACTACTGAGCCCATACTCTACAGCCCGCAAGCTACAACTACTGAGCCCATGCACTGCAACTACTGAGCCCGCGTGCTGCAACTACTGAAGGCTGCGCGCCTAGAGCTCATGCTCCACAACAAGAGAAGCCACCGCAATGAGAAGCCCGCGCACCGCAACAAAGAGTGGTCCCCGCTCACCACAACTAGAGAAAGCCTGCACACAGCAACGAAGACCCAGTGCAGCCAAAGAAAAAATGTATTTGTAACAAGCAGAATTTTCACAGCCAGTTAACTATGTTAACATCTCCTTAACCTCCATATTTGCTAAGACTGTAAGTTAACATTTCATAATGGACCTTTCTCCAATCTAAAGGATTCTGAATGTTCCTGAGATCAAGGCTCAGAGCATCTTATATGTTTATTAGACAGCTTCTTTTAACTATGGAACTGATTCCTCTTGTTTTTAATAAGATGAGGTGCTCTATTGGGTCACACAGATAGATTAAGCAAAAGATTATTTGGAAAGTCATCACTACTGCTAGGAAACAATTACAAGGATAATAAAGTGCAGAGGTTCTCCAAGTGTGGTACCTAACTTGTTAGAAATGCAAATTTTGGGGTCCCAGTCCTGAATGGATAATGAATCAGAAACCTTGGTGGGGTGGGAGGTACACACCCAGTAGCCTGTGTTTTTAACAAGACCTCCAGGTGATTTTGATGCAAATAAAGTTTGAGAATGATACATTCAAGGATGCTTGACCATGGGAGAAAAAAAAAAAAAGGAAACGAGAAATGAACAGTAAATGTGTGTCCCCACCACTTTTTTTTCCTCTTTTTTTTTTTTCTGAAAACAGGAAAGAATTTTGATTATTTTTAGAACAATGTCATATTTCATTTAGGAATTTGATGACTGACTTGTAGGGCTTGCTACAGTGGCCTACACAATAGAACACTTTCAACTACCGCCATTTTTCTCAATTGGATGCAATTCACATTTTTCAGGCATCCCCAAATGAAATGAAATCCTTTGCCTTACCTACATACAGTTTTTCCCTTGTATACAATCTGAAATTTACACTAACTAGGGTTTTTAACTTATCTTTTTTCTTTAGTTTTCCAGAGGCTTTCCAACCTTCCCAAAATACCTTCCACTATACTGCCTAAATCTTCTCATTCCTTTACCTATAGCTCTGGATATAATACAGCAGACATTTCTAAGGAAGATCTGAGATAATGGTCTCTATTTGTAGGCCTGGAGCCCTTAGTTAACACAAAAGGCCCCAACGATCACATGACTTAAATACGTGCTATTTACTTCAAATCAACTAGTTCTATGCAAGAAAAATCCAGTCGATAGGGATGGTTATTATGGCTAGTGTCCCTGTAACTTTGCTCCCTTGTTTATTGTCTTCTCAATCTACTTCCCATTAAGTCTCTCCAGTAAAATTAGTTATATTCTTACTGCTGATTCTACCTAATGTGTCCAGAAAAGTGAAAGGCCTTTGTGAACTGATGTGCTCAAGTAGGTAGTCACTATACATTTGTTTGCTGCACCAAGCTATATCCCAGTAAACTCCTCTCTTGAGATATAGATTGTAGGACCAATGAGAAAAGTTTTATAGAATCTTAGATCATGTGTTCAAAAAAATTCTCTGCAAATCAGTTTGGTCTTTCCTCTTAGTCCAGTGAATCATTGGTTTATTTCAGGTGACTGAACTTGGACCACAAACAAATTCCTAACCTGGCATCAACTTAAATACAGGAGAAGTGTTCAACATTTATAAATGAGATTAACTTATTTGAGCAAATTGGAAAGAAAAGAGTAGGGACTCTGTCAGACTGATTTGTGCTTTGGTCTACACCATCCCCCCAAAAAAAGAAATTTCTCAACAGTTTGGGTAATAAAATGGTATTGGTCTCTCAAGCGAAGAAACAGCCAATTATCGGGGAAAGGAAAATAATGCACCAAACATATGTCTCTTCTGGCAGAAGAAGCTAAAGAGACTGAAGTCTTAGCAGCATTATGGGCCTCATCTGCTAATGTGTAAGAAGTCAGCCCTTCAAGAATAAGAGGCAGATGACAGTCTCTCTCTGGAATACTGGCTCAGGAAGAGTACTGATCAGACACGCAGGAATCCCTTTAGAAAAGGAGAGGCCTTCATCTGAGGTCCACGGGTAGAATTCAAGGAGTATAATGACCTTGGATGGGGAAAACATATCTGTAACTTACTAACTGCTAATTGAAATTTAGCATTTTCTTCAAGTATGATTTTAGGCAATAACTACAATAATATGAACATATATGTAACACTGTCACCAATAGAAATCAATAATATTTTCATATCATATTACAGTTGTTGCAAGTAGTTAAAAATTACACTAATGCTCGTAACTGCTTTGAAATTACAGTGTTATTAGACTTTGCCATTAGATATTGTTATTTATTACAACTATTTCAATATAGTTGGTTCCTTTCGTGCTTCTATGCAATTTTAAGGCATTTATCTCATTCTAAGAAGGGGTTCATGATTCAAAAAAGGCAAAGAATTCTACTTTAAAAAGAAGGAAGCAGGATGGAGAAGAGCGAATACTCCCAAGTAGTCCCAGAAATTCCAGCATAAACCCCATCAAGAGGAAGAACCTTACAAGAAAAAAAAGATGCATACTGTTCTCTTCTGAAATCCACAAACACGCTCGGAAACAATACCAGCTTATTACTCTCACTTGGAAACTACAATAAAACCTTTGAAAGGTTGAGATGTTTTATTTACTCTAAAGAGAAATAAGTTTCGCCAATCGGTTTGACCTTTATTAACCTAGCAACAGTGGTTGCTCTGGGAAAGGAAAAGGCAGCTCAGGGAGAACTCAGCTAACTCGTCATCAGAAGCCACATTTTCCTCTGTACAAAATATTATCTATGGTACCACTGAAGTGTCACTATCAGGCACTCCAAATATGGTCCTTACGGTATGCAAGTAGAAACTAGCATATAACCTGTGGAGGACAATTAAACTGGCTAAACGTCACACTTAAAAGACGGAACAGGTCAAAGCTCTCTGTTTGTATAAAAAGCATTTCAAATGCCTGACAACAGAATAACTCTCTGAAATCCTAAACAGGAGATTACAACAATCACAAACCAACATCTTTACAATTATCAAATACGTTTTGATAGTTCAATCACCGTGCATAGGGATATTCCTGAAATAGTGGTTTATAAGTCAGATACTTTCAATATACTAAGAAAGACGTCGTTATCGAAAGGATTCTTACAGTAAGATTTGAGTGGTCTGGGACCATGCTTAGGAAAAACATGACACTAAACTCTCTCAACATTGCATGGATCTACCCAAACTAACTTATAGGGAGCTGTTAACCATTAATATATTTAAATCCTTACTGAATTCAAGATGTAGCATCTGCTTTAACAGAGGTATGCAAGAGCTAACTATCGCCTCCCATTTATGTTACGAGATTCTAAACTTTCAACTTTTCTTTCTGGCATGATGTTTTCCTCTAATCTATCCCCAAAGTGGGTAGTCTCAGGCAATCAGTGCATAAGAAGTTGTGGCACATTATAGTTACTAGCTGGAATTTTAACTAAGGGTAAATAACAATTAGCACTATGATGAAGCTTTAGAAGTATTGCTGTGTGGCGTCGGGCAAAAGCAAAACACAAAGTGGAGAGTGAAACCCCAGTAGGCAACCTGACTTGGCTCAGAAATGAAATGCTGCAGACTCCAGTTTATGAATGGTACAGTTTATGAAAAGAGCTGAGAACAAAACATTTGACCATGGCTTTCACATGGCCGTGTCATAGATCTTGGGCAGACAGGCTCCTGTTTTACTCTAGTCACTCATAAAATGAAACTACTTAAGATCATGTGTGTGCAAGGCCCTTACAAAGGGATGTATCCGAGACAGATTCTGTGCATTTAAAATGCTCGGCAGCTGAAAAGAAACACCTTTTCCCTCTTTGAACAGTGAACTTTCTATTTTCTACAGTACTACGCCACCTAAATTTTTTTTTAAAATCTGCACACGCAATTATGATTCAGTTGAAAACAAAGATAGTGCCACTATAATTGTGCCCAATGAGCCCAAAATATTAAACTTTTATTTTCAAGTATGGCTTTCATTACTCCCTCCTCCAATGCGGTATATATGATAATGTATTATTTGTTATTCAGAGGGGAAGAGTTCCATATAAAATGAATGACTTCAATTGCTTTATAAATAAAACACTGATAGATGTCTTGCTAAAATAAATTGAAGGAGCATTTCTATTTGATCACTCCATCATCTTACTGTCTTTATCTACAAGCAGAAGTTGTTGTTATGTATTTCCTGAAATTCATTATATGTAAAGTCCATAATGGCTGCAACTCAGACAAATCACACATATTAGGCACCTCAGAGAGACTCAAAACACATTAAAGACATGAAACTCAGAAAAGATAATGGTGGCCCACACCTGTAGATTGGGGGATTGTTTGTAATGTTTGTTTGGGGAAAGCTTTTGCTAGCTTGACTATTTTAAAAATTAAGCTGTAACACATTAGTAAAGGTTGATACTAAACTCCATTTTCACTTCTTAAAATTTACTAAAATGGCTGGAGAGGATGAATATTAGTCCTGATGAAATGTCTTTGCTGATTTTGATTTAATAAATGGCTCATTAGATAAACTATTTAAATCCATTTTTAAGGAAAGCTGAATCCACACCATTATTGTTGCATTGTTAAAGTTACAAATACTATATGAAACAGAACTGGAATGAACAACAAATAATAAACACAGTATATTTTGCTCTGGGGTGTAATTCTAGGTTATCCTTCATTTTTCCCATTACTGTTGAAATACCTTGGGAGCAATACAAATTTCTAAAACTACAGAAATAAATAAGGAACGCTGATTGTTTAAGAGAAAGTATTTTTACATAGAAATGACAAAAACTATTTTCACTGAGAAAATCATGAAAGAAAAAGCTTTTTTCTCATGTGCAGAGTGATTTACAAACAAAATCTTAATTACAATCATCATGAAAGATGAGGTAAAATAAAAATCATTTAATTTCTAAGGATTTCAAATTTTCATCTAGTGTTTCCCATAGCATAAACAGCTCTGGAAGAATGATTAAAATTACAATAGTAAGTGTATTCAATGCAATAAAAGTTAAAGGCTGATTTCATAAAAATGTCACTGTGCAGACTTATAAACATTGTTATTTCCAGTAGCCAATATTATTAAGGTGGCTCAGTTTACCATCCAAATCATGTAACGAGCACATACTAGCCCTGAAGGGTCAACATTCCACATAAAATCCTTTATTTCATACACCATCACCAACAGTAATCATCCTGCATCTGAAGCTTATTTCCCATCATACTAGGGCTATCTTCAACACATAGTTGGTTAATTTTTATGGCTAAGTGGAGAAAGGCACAAATGAAACTCAAAAACTTCCCTCTCTTGCTGAGCTTGTGGAGGGGAGGGAAAGAGAGTGAGAAAGGGGGGAAGACAGGAAGCAGGGACAGACAGAGAAAAAGATAAGAGGAAAAAAAGGAGAGAGGTGAAGACAGGAGGAATGAAGGTAGGACTTTTGGAACTAAAAGGGAGAAGAATTAGCAAGAGCAATAGAAACATCGCCCATAATTAATTCATGTAAACTAATAACTTGTGCTATTTGCATTTAAAATGTAACTTCAATAACCATTCTTCTTCATTGGACTATATATTTTATCTTTTTTAAACATTCTGCACCAAATATTGTATTTGGTGCAAATAAAATTTGTACAATATTTTAACTGAGCACTGTTTTCCCCTTTTCTCAAAGCAGCTTCATCAACTGACAATTTCATCTGTCGACATGTCACATCGCAGTAAAACAAGGGCCCTGAAATCCAATTCCTTCACACTCAGATGCTACTGAATTCCTTCTATGGGCTAAATTCTGTGCTTGTCCCTGAAAACATCAAAATGAGTAAGTTACCGCCACTGAATGAGACAGACACAAAAACGTTAATAAAAAAGAATTTGGTAAGTATATTAAGAGACATCCACAGGTCTTCTGGTGCATCCAAAACAAGCTTGTATCTGGTTAAGAATGAAATTTTGCCATTTGTGACTTCACGGATGGACCTGGAGGGTACTATGCTTAGTGAAATAAGTCAGAGAGAAAGAAAAATACTGTATGTTTTCACTTGTATGTGGAATCTGAAAAATAAAACAAATGAACATATGTAATAAAACAGAAACAGATTCACAGATACAAAGAACAAACTAGTGGTTACCAGAGGGTGAGGGGAGGGGCAAAATAGGTGAAGGGGATTAAGAGGTACAAACTACTAGGCATAAATAAGTTACAAGGATGTAATGTGCAGCATAGGGTACATAGTCAATTAATTATAATAACTTTGTATGGAATATAATCTATGAAAATATGAAATTACTATGTTATATACCTGAAACTAATATAATACCGTAAGTCAACTTTACTTGAATAAACATAAACAAGTAAAATAGATATATACTCAGTTTCTCAAATATTCTGAACTAGCTTTACCATTCTGCTGGTTTCCAATTAATTAATCTTTCACATATGTTCATTTAAAAATTAAAATTAAAATAAATACAGTGTTAAGCTGTTGGGGAAAAACACTTTAACCTTTCTGACATAGTTTTAATTTATTTTATTTATTATGGTGATGGTTGTACAACTGTGCATATCCTAAAAACCACTGAATTGTACATTTTAAATGGGTGATTTGTATGGTCATGTGAATTATACCTCAATAAAGCTGTGTTTTAAAAAGTAACAGAAAAAAAGATGCAAAATATCAAAACAAAACCAAAAAAAGCTCCCTAAAACCTTCTAGTGTTCATATAGTTGCTGAGACTGTCATATGACCCATGTTAGAGACAGTAATTGCAGTAGTGATGCATCAAAATCCTTCCAGTATTTTATTTTTTTAAACTTCCAGTATTTTTAAAACACTGCCATTGAGCAATGATTCAATTCAAAGATGTATTGATGAGATGTCAATAAACATGAAAGAGAAATTTTCTATACAGACTGATGAAACCACAGTTACTGACAATAAGGCTCTTCAATGGCATTTTGATCATGATTTTAAATTGTAAGAAGACACGCTGTTGGCAAATTCTTTAGCAACTGGCTGTAGTAGAGCACCTATTTTTGCTACGATAAAAACCTGCCTTGATGAAAAACAAGTCCCACTGGAAAATTCAGTGTCCTGTGCTGCTGATGGAGCAACCTCTACGGTCGGAAGATGTGACGATCTTATTGCCTGCCTAAAGAAAGTACATTCTAAAGTTCTTGCAACACACTGTATTGTGCATCGATATTAACCAATTGCAGAAACATATTCATCCAGTTCTTTATCCCTCTCACAGTATAATAATTAAAACCAAGAGTAATATAAAGTCATACGACAAAAAAAAATGAGCAGCTGGTAATCACAGTAAACTATCTTTAGAGATGTATACAAAAGAAACAACACACTCTAAAAAAATTATTCTTTTGACAGTGTACTAAGAACTAGAATTTAATACTTGGTTTATCAATCTGAACTTCTCAATAATAAAGAATAAAGTAGTGATGGCAACAAATAAGTTTGGAATATTCTTAGTCTACAACATCGGAGAAAATTTTCTTATACGCAGAGAATATATTGAGTAATTTACCGTAGTATAATGAACATAAAATACTGAGTCAAAAATAATCCACAACCTCCTGGGGCACCCAACTTTTTCTCATTATAGGGCCAGGTTCTTAGCTCCCTGAAGTCTAAGTCCTCACTTTCACTGCTATCTAATCAACTCAAAAATGTTAACCTATACCTTGTTACATAGTTCTGTATTTTTCATTACCCTTCGTTAGAGGAAAAAAAGGAGAGAGGTGAAGTAAGACAGGAGGAATGAAGGTAGGACTTTTGGAACTAAAAGGGAGAAGAATTAGCAAGAGCAATAGAAACATCGCCCATAATTAATTCATGTAAACTAATAACTTGTGCTATTTGCATTTAAAATGTAACTTCAATAACCATTCTTCTTCATTGGACTATATATTTTATCTTTTTTAAACATTCTGCACCAAATATTGTATTTGGTGCAAATAAAATTTGTACAATATTTTAACTGAGCACTGTTTTCCCCTTTTCTCAAAGCAGCTTCATCAACTGACAATTTCATCTGTCGACATGTCACATCGCAGTAAAACAAGGGCCCTGAAATCCAATTCCTTCACACTCAGATGCTACTGAATTCCTTCTATGGGCTAAATTCTGTGCTTGTCCCTGAAAACATCAAAATGAGTAAGTTACCGCCACTGAATGAGACAGACACAAAAACGTTAATAAAAAAGAATTTGGTAAGTATATTAAGAGACATCCACAGGTCTTCTGGTGCATCCAAAACAAGCTTGTATCTGGTTAAGAATGAAATTTTGCCATTTGTGACTTCACGGATGGACCTGGAGGGTACTATGCTTAGTGAAATAAGTCAGAGAGAAAGAAAAATACTGTATGTTTTCACTTGTATGTGGAATCTGAAAAATAAAACAAATGAACATATGTAATAAAACAGAAACAGATTCACAGATACAAAGAACAAACTAGTGGTTACCAGAGGGTGAGGGGAGGGGCAAAATAGGTGAAGGGGATTAAGAGGTACAAACTACTAGGCATAAATAAGTTACAAGGATGTAATGTGCAGCATAGGGTACATAGTCAATTAATTATAATAACTTTGTATGGAATATAATCTATGAAAATATGAAATTACTATGTTATATACCTGAAACTAATATAATACCGTAAGTCAACTTTACTTGAATAAACATAAACAAGTAAAATAGATATATACTCAGTTTCTCAAATATTCTGAACTAGCTTTACCATTCTGCTGGTTTCCAATTAATTAATCTTTCACATATGTTCATTTAAAAATTAAAATTAAAATAAATACAGTGTTAAGCTGTTGGGGAAAAACACTTTAACCTTTCTGACATAGTTTTAATTTATTTTATTTATTATGGTGATGGTTGTACAACTGTGCATATCCTAAAAACCACTGAATTGTACATTTTAAATGGGTGATTTGTATGGTCATGTGAATTATACCTCAATAAAGCTGTGTTTTAAAAAGTAACAGAAAAAAAGATGCAAAATATCAAAACAAAACCAAAAAAAGCTCCCTAAAACCTTCTAGTGTTCATATAGTTGCTGAGACTGTCATATGACCCATGTTAGAGACAGTAATTGCAGTAGTGATGCATCAAAATCCTTCCAGTATTTTATTTTTTTAAACTTCCAGTATTTTTAAAACACTGCCATTGAGCAATGATTCAATTCAAAGATGTATTGATGAGATGTCAATAAACATGAAAGAGAAATTTTCTATACAGACTGATGAAACCACAGTTACTGACAATAAGGCTCTTCAATGGCATTTTGATCATGATTTTAAATTGTAAGAAGACACGCTGTTGGCAAATTCTTTAGCAACTGGCTGTAGTAGAGCACCTATTTTTGCTACGATAAAAACCTGCCTTGATGAAAAACAAGTCCCACTGGAAAATTCAGTGTCCTGTGCTGCTGATGGAGCAACCTCTACGGTCGGAAGATGTGACGATCTTATTGCCTGCCTAAAGAAAGTACATTCTAAAGTTCTTGCAACACACTGTATTGTGCATCGATATTAACCAATTGCAGAAACATATTCATCCAGTTCTTTATCCCTCTCACAGTATAATAATTAAAACCAAGAGTAATATAAAGTCATACGACAAAAAAAAATGAGCAGCTGGTAATCACAGTAAACTATCTTTAGAGATGTATACAAAAGAAACAACACACTCTAAAAAAATTATTCTTTTGACAGTGTACTAAGAACTAGAATTTAATACTTGGTTTATCAATCTGAACTTCTCAATAATAAAGAATAAAGTAGTGATGGCAACAAATAAGTTTGGAATATTCTTAGTCTACAACATCGGAGAAAATTTTCTTATACGCAGAGAATATATTGAGTAATTTACCGTAGTATAATGAACATAAAATACTGAGTCAAAAATAATCCACAACCTCCTGGGGCACCCAACTTTTTCTCATTATAGGGCCAGGTTCTTAGCTCCCTGAAGTCTAAGTCCTCACTTTCACTGCTATCTAATCAACTCAAAAATGTTAACCTATACCTTGTTACATAGTTCTGTATTTTTCATTACCCTTCGTTTAAGAACTCTGATGCATCTTGTTGCCTCCATGGACAGTTTATAAATCTAGAGTAGGTAGCCTCTCATTAATAATTTAGATACCGAAGGAGTTACCTGGTGCTGCACAGAAGTACCTCATTGTCAAATTTTCTAAAACATTCATTGTAAAAGTGAATTTATATGAAGGAAAAAATAGCTACTTGTTTTAAATATAGGGATGCTCCTCTGAGTTGAATGTTAGAACTAAATCAATCAAGTTGAATTCCACATTAGTAAGAAATTATTATCAATATCAGTAATACATGTAAATCACCTAGAGGATTGTCTGGATATAAGAGACACTTAATAAAGGTTATGTATCACACTATATACATAAATTAACAAGCATGATATGGGACACTGGGTCAGCCACAAATGTGCCAGAAAAACACCATTCAATGCAACAACCAATTGTGTCCCCTGCCCAATTACTGTCCAGCAATTTGGAGAACAAAAAGCGCTCACATATACCCCGCAACTTCATGAATCCAGATAATAATCAAGAATTGGAAGTAAACCAAAAAGGCTGCTCAAGGGACAAGGTAGATGTTACAAATTTCATAAGCCTTACTCCTCACCTCAGGTCTATTTATTTCTACTTTACAGAGAGCAACACAGTCTTATATCCAATTTCTAGGTCTAAAGAAAAGAATGAGAACAAAGATGACTAGAAGGAAGTAAGCTAAGAGCAGAAGAAAATATCGACAATAAGGAAAGAAAAGGAAAGGGAAGGGGAAGAGGAGGGGAAAAGGAAGGGGTGAAAATTAAATTAAACTAAATACCAAGAACACAAAGAGCCAGGATGCTGGATGATTTGGATCAAGGACAAACGGACCTAAACCTTTGTATAGTATTCTGTTTGAACTTCATAATGATGATTGGAATTTATCAATAAAAGTTATCTTATATTTAAAATATTCTCTTCAAAAAGACAAGAAAGACATGAAATATTGTAAAAAGCTTTTTTTTGGGGGGAGGAAGGGTAAAAATTTTTAATATAGAAATAATACCAAACACAGGGCTAAAAGCTGCCAATACTTTCTCTTCAATTCTAACTGCCTCCCTAATTAAAATATGTATTTGCACACTGCAATTCAGAACTATAAGATGGTTCTGACCTGCCAATCCATGTGAACAACCAAACATCACAACTACTGCATCACCAGGAGTATCATAATACAGTCACTACAGCTTCTGCTGTGATTAGTACCACTCTGTCCATAACGCACTTAACAACCTTTGATGACAACACTAATTAGTCATTTGCAGCCCTGTAGGTTGCATTATCACCACCCACAGTGCATTACTGAAAATCACTATAACTGTGTGATTCATTTTAACGTATGCTTTTAAAACAATGCTATTGCTTGTATGCCTCCAGTGTTTAAGATTTCTCAATAAATAATCGCTTATAGTACTTCATTTAATCCTCATAGCAATTCCACAAGACTATATCATCACCTTTTAGAGATGAGGAAATCACACCTCTTAGAGATGAGTACTTAGGCAACTTACCTGAGGTCACCTCAGGTAAGCTATTAAGTGGAGGAGCTAAGGTTCAAAGCCAGGTGCACCAAAGCCTTGCAGATCAATGTTCAGAGCAGCAGTATTCAAAATAGCCAAACAGTGGAAACAATCCAAACGTCCATCATTGATGAACAAAATGCAGTATAACCATGTACCAGAATGCTATTCATCAATACAAAGCAATGAACTATTGATGTATGATATGACACAGGTGAACCTCAAAAAATTAGGCTAACTAAAAGAGGCCAGATGCAAAAGACCACATAATTGTAGCATTCTATTTATATGACATGTCCCAAAAGGCAAACCTATAGAGTCAGAAAGTAGATCAGTGATTGAGGTTGGGGTAAGTATTCACTGTGAACAGACACAAGGGATCTTATTGGGGTGATAAATAATGTTCTAAAATTGGACTGTGATCATGTTTATACAACTCAGTAAATTCATCAAAAATACTGAATTGTACACTTAAAATGGGTGAATTTTATGTTATTTTAATTATGCCTCAATAAAGTTGTTACAAATAAAACAGGTGTATCTGACTCTGAAAGCATGCTATTTCACCAGGAGGAAAGAAGAGGTATAAGATGACAGGGATCTAGTCATTCATGTGGGATAATTTATAATGAATTTACAGGGTCAACACTGAAAATACCTCATACGTTTTAAAGATAAGCCCTTCTTTAAAAAGAGAGGAAATGCCACCTCCGACGTTAACTGCAAGGTTTACTTGCAAAGAGCAAAAAATCCAAGTAAATTGCTCAAGCAAAACAGAGGTTTATTTCTCTCTCCAATCTAAAGGTACACAGTCCAGGGCTGGAACGCTGACTCCGGGACATCAGGGACGGAGGCTCCTTCCTGCTCAACCAGCATTAGTGCTTGGCTCCCAATATCAAGGTGGCCTCAATCCTGGATGGCTGTTAAAACTTCAGCTACCACACCCAAACTTCAAGCAGAGAGAAAGAAGAAGGGTTTATAAATGGGAAACTCCCAGCTGAGTCAGCTCCTCTTAAGGAGTTAGTTGTCCCAAAAGCCCTATCCAACTACATCTGCTTATATTTCATTGGTCACATCCACTTGCAAAGGACAGGTGGAGATATGTTTTTTAAGCTACGAACATTACCATCTAGAATACAACCAGAAAGGGGATTTTATTTTAGAAAAAGGAGGAGAAGCAGGCAGGTAAATGTATTCTGACTAAGCAACCAGCAGGTTCTGTTAGATTCCCTTTAAAATTGCTCAAGACCAAAAATAATCAAAAGAAAGTATGGAATAAAAACTCAACACTAATACACAACTAGACACCTAGCACAAAGACAGTATCTTTGTATAGTATTTTATTCTTCTCAAGAATATGGTGTTCCTATTATAAGCAGCTAAACTGACGTGTGTGTGTGTGTGTGTGTGTGTGTGTGTGTGTGTGTGTATGT
>NC_041218.1:19929114-19947668 GCF_002837175.3 Physeter macrocephalus
GGATCCTCCCGGACCGGGGCACGAACCCGTGTCCCCTGCATCGGTAGGCGGACTCTCAACCACTGCGCCACCAGGGAAGCCCAGACTATTCATTTTTAATACAAAATTAGAGTCTGCAATCTCTATTGGAATAACAGTTTGAAAGCTAGTCCTTCATCCTTTCCCGAAACATTCTCCCATCTCCAGCTCTGCAATTCGTGTATAAACCCAAATGAACGAGACCTGCACAAACACCCAATTATAGAGCCTGGTAATTGTTAATTTGTTACTATAGCTACAGGTTTTATGTCATTTGATGGGAATGTCTCTTTTCAAATTGCTCTAGGCCCAGGGGAAAAAGTATAAGGTTGATGATCTCTTAATGCACGTGCATAATTCTATTAGGTTTGATCTTCTCCAGGGAAAATAAGATAATTCCTAAGTGCTATGGTATTAAAGAGGCAATAAAAGTAGCTGGTCATAGCCAATAGGGCTACCCTGATTAGCACCATCTTTTCTTGTTTTATTACCAGGTTTGGAGGAGAGGTTCTCAAAATGAGTTCCCTGGACCATCAGCATCACATAAGCACATATTAGAAATGCAAACTCGCAGACTTCACCCCAGACCTACTGAATCAGAAACTCAGGAAATGGGGTACAGCAGTCTCTGTTTCCATAAATCCTCCAGGCTTTCTGATGCACCCTAAAGTTGGAAAACGCTGTCTCAGGATATAACCCATATGGCACTTCTTTCGCTGAAAATACGTAAGTTTTCAAGGACAAATAAGAAATGTCATTACACATTCAGTTAGGTACCTCTGTGGCCATGGATAAAATAACTGTATTTGCTGATTTTGGATTTTAAGAGGAGAGGAATTATAATGTCCTACTTTATATCTTAGTTTATACCTTACTACTAGCTGCTGGTGATGGGGAAAAAGTCACCTAGTCATGCTAGAATTCTTCCAGCCATGCTCAGCTATGGAGATAAGCCACCATGGTGGTAACCGTTCCTAGAGGTCTTGAGGAATAGAACACAGGAGTGATTCTGGTGCCTTTTACAGGAAAGACCACAGGTTAGGCCACATATTGCTAGACAAAATAGCTATGCCCTACTGGCATGCCAAACGTATCTTTTCTTGAGAACACATCTAAACAGAGCGAGATTCTGATTTCTGGTTCTGCTGTGGTACAACCCACAGCAAGTTATTGGACATCTGTTCTTCCCTTCTAAAAAGTGCAGATGCCCACGCACAATCTATCCAGAAGGGATACTGTGATGATCACAGTCTACAAAGCAAACTAATTTTAGGAAGAAAAACTGGAGCCAAGTTGCTACTGAGTAATGAAAAACTTGAAACATTAATTAGAAGACAATAGAATCTTGATATTTTATGTTAAAATTTTTTTAGACTGCTAAGTAAGCTGAATACTCAGACTAATTTAGGATGTTCATTACTCCTTATTTAATGTTCTTGTGAGTAGAGAAACAAAGTTTATAAGGACTTGAAACATTAGAATAGATTACCCAGTGAAAACTGTATTAGCTACTTACTTAAGAAACTTTTAAAAATATCTATCCACCCATCTGAAAGAAGTCATAGCATCAAAAATATTGCTAGTTTAGTGAGTTTAAAATTATTTTTAGAAAAATAATCCTTTCCCCCCAAATTAAACCTTACCTAAGTGTCAGACTATGGAAGAAAAGAAGTATTTATAATCTAGAACATACAAAAAGTATCTAAAAAACATAAAAAAAGTATCTAAAAATCATTAAAGAGAAGTAAAAACAGACAACCCAATAAAAAGTAGGAAAGGGATTAAGATCAAAGAGTTTTCAACTCTATAATAATAATAGTAATTCAGTGAAAATACTACATTGTCAAATAAACGTAGAAAAAGATATTAAACCTGGTTAGAAAGCAGGTATACACTCCAGTCAAGTTTTGTAAAAATTGGTAATATCAAGTGATGTCAAAGATGTAAAGAAATGGACTTCTGAAGGGGGTGTGAACTGGTAAATTTTTTGGAAAGTAGTTTATTTTTTTAATTAATTTTTTTGGAGTATAGTTGCTTTACAATGTTGTTAGTTTCTACTGTAGAGCAAAGTGAATCAGCCGTATACACACACACACACACACACACACACACACACACACACACACACACACACACACACACACACACACCCTCTTTATTGGATTTCCTACCAATTTAGGTCACCACAGAGAATTGAATAGAATTCCCTGAGCTATACAATAGGTTCTCGTTATTTATTTTACCTATTTTATAGTGTATATGTGTCAATCCCAATCTCCCAATTCACCCCACGCCCACCAAATGTAGTTTAGTAGTCTACACAAATTCACATTTTCATATTTAAATTCTGAAGAGATTTATTATCCTCTTACCCAAGAGCTCCTCTTCTAAATACCTATTTTAAAGTATTCGAATGTGTTCATAAAAGTGTTCACTACATTTTTGAAACAGCAGTTTGGAAAATGTGTATATGTGAGATCACCTGATACATATTATAAACACAGAGAACAGGAAGTAGAAGGATGCACACGAAATTCCTTACAGTGGATCGTCTGGGCAGGTGAAGAGGAGAGGTTAAACGGTTTTACTAATGTTTACAACAATTTCATGTGTAAAATTCAGTCAACATGAACAACAATTTCATGTATAGAATTCAAAACACACAGAATTTTCCAGAGGAACACTTGAAAGAAAAAAAATCTTACACTGAATCCAAACATATAAAATAAAAAAGCAAAGACCTTAAGCCTCCCTGATTGGAGGTTTCAAGGGAGGACTGGGAATCGTGACTGGTCAATTTCCTAAACCTTTCTGGGCATCTAAATGTTCTAGAACAAACACAGTTTTAAAACCACTAAACTCTATTAACTCAGAAGATACTTCCTACTCCCACACTAGAATATAAAGTTTTGAGGGATTTAATATCACTAAAACCGTCCAAATTTCATTTACACACATGACTATATTTAGATAACTCAATCACTACCATGGAGTTTTACCTTCAACTTAAATCAATCATACATAAATATCAAGAAATGTGTCTTCCTAATCCATTTAGATATTCTAAGATGTAACCTGTCATCCAACTGCCAAATATAATGCAACTATCAAGTAAGTCAACATCTATGGAATAGGTATTTTTGAAAATATTTCTTCAGCATTATCTCCCATTTCAAAGAAACTCTATTTGAGGAAGACCATCTACAAGTACGTAGACATTCATTGAACACACAAAGAAGGGACTTGTTCATTCATCCTGTACTAAATGACACTGATGGGCAACGACTGCATGGTGAGTAAGCAGGAGACTTCAGCAGTGGTTAACGGCAATTAAGTTGAACACAACCATAAAAACATAGCAATTAGGACCCCCAGAGAGGGACGTGGGAAGTCATCCAAGCTACTAATCATTTATAACAGTTTTTACATTATTTAAGGGAATCCAGCTACAGAACCTCAAGCTTTTGTTATTATACTATCAAGCTTTTGTTATTATACCATCAAGCAATTAGAGAGAAATCTGAAAACATTAATGTGATTTGCCATAGCACTAAATTCTTAAAAGAATCAGAGTGAGTCTGGAGTCCTCTCAGGAACATGGGAGATTTTGCAATTACCTGGGCCTCAAAGGAGTTTCATAAAAGAGATGGAGAGAAATTCTTCGTGTTACCTGTTAGAAAAATTTTCATGGCTCTGGTTCATTTCATGTCATCAGAACAAAACATTTAAAGACAGGATGGCATTATTTATCCACAGATTGTATTTCACTGACCATTATCACAGTGGTTGCAAAAGTCATACAATTCTAACTTAGAAACTTGCATTCAAGAGCAGACTATTAAATCATTAAAATAAACCCACAGCTTTGGATATATCGGGCTCACAGACAAAGGTATAATTATTGAAACTGACAAAAAGGTTTTGTCAGAAAACCTTTTTGTAGAAGCAAAAGCAAACATTTGATTATGGTTATTGGGAATCATTAAGACCTCATCTATGTGAGTTTTTTTAAAAAGCTGATGGAGGAAGATTTTTATACTTATAAACCTTAGTTATCTGTTTGCCCACCCTCTCCCTAACTTATTCAAGACACTCCTCATGTCTCACGAGCTGTGCTTCTTCAACCAAGACTTAGTCCTGAGTTCTCCTTTGCATTTATCCCTACTTTTCTAAAAAGCTCAGCAACGCCGGATTTTCCCGTCTACCACACAAATGACTCAGATACTTCAATTCCTGATCTAATCTCTCCCAATCCATTGCTTTGAACCCTGAGGTTTCAGCCTTTCATTTCACTGGACAACACCAACCCTCATGTCCATAAAAATCTAATTTCATAAATTAGATTGATCAGGATCCTAAGAAAATGGATTTCTTTTCCCTACTATTTCTGCTAGAATAGGATAAACTTATCAAGTCAAGTATTTCAATGAGAAATGGGATTAAAGAAGATCAGGAACTCAATAACAATGTAATTTTCCCAGCATAAATTTCAATAATTAGGTATTTACACGTTTAAGTTAAATATTATGTGTACATGTATAATCATATAAACATACATGAGTCAATCACTGATTGTATCATACTTAAAGTAAAAGCCTTCTTTTCTAATCATCGCCAGCAAAGATTTTTAAGCATTCTTCCAAGTCCATCGTTCACCACTATATACACTGAACACATAGCAAGGCAAACAAAGCAGAAATGTTGCCAGTAGAACAGCTGACACCCTCACCCCACCCCTGGGAATTCCAGAATGTAATAAGGTTATCACCAATTGTAAGCCTCTTAAAGCAAATCAAGTTCCTTAAATGACTGATTGAGCTATATCAGACTATAGTTTTTAAAAACCTAGCATTCGAGGAAAAACCCTAGAATCTTCTTGGTTTTTCCACTCCACTAAACAATAATCCTTGCTTTCTTTAAAATGATTCATATTAAATTATTATGCTTTTCTTGATTAATTTCCCCAATTTTTATAAATTCATTTATTTCTGCCTACCTTTGATATTTAAACATTTGAATATAAGTAGGTATGTATTTAATTCACACTTGTTACAAAAGGATATCATTTTATGTGCTTTTATTGAAGTTATTTGATTGTTTTCTTCTATAGATAATAAGGCTAAGTTGGGAACTGTATTTTTATATGTATTTGTGAATGTGCGTACACACATACACGTAATAGTATTTCACGAACCTAATGAAAACTAGGCAACTTCTCCCCCCCCTTCCCCACAAATCTGCACACATTGATGGGGTCACTCATTCCCTGTAAGCCACCCATGCACCCTTCCCCCAACCCATGCATCTGCTAATTCATCTGCTTCAATCCCTATGTTATGGATTTGGAAATGTAGAAACATTTTCCAACAACAACAACAGGTCTATAAACATAACACTATAAATTCTTCAGCAAATATTTATTAGACACCAAAAAAGCATATAACCATCAACATCCAAGCACGTGAAGATCAGCACTGAGGCTGACGGCTACAAATCCGACAAGACCAACTCTTCAGCCTCCGACTGGCAGTTTTTCCTCCACCTCTCCCCAAGATTAAACTGCAGCCGGTTGTCATCCAGCCAGTGATGGATGCCCTTCACCAAAAGAGGAAGGAGGATTAAGCGAAACTACAAATAAAGCTGAGGGTGCGTAGTGGGATTGCAAGAGTGACAGACTAGATCAACAAATCATGCTCCCAAATCAGAGATGCTTTAGAGAGAAAAATGTAATGACAGAAATTACTGATTATATAGATGTCACATGGTCTCCTCCACTCATGGTCAGCATGGTCCAGAAACTGCTTATGAAGCTGTTTTTAAAAACAACCCTCAAGAGTCTAACAGAAGCTTCTACCCTTTATGGAGATAGAAAAATCAACTCTGGGAGAACATGAGATAAACCAGATTCACACAGGCTTGTCCACAAATCTTAACCCCCAACCTCCATCCCTGGCCTAGGAAGGGACCCCTTCACCTGTGTTCATCTTAGCACTGGAAGGCAATGGTTGCCCTGATGTCAATAAGCAGGCAGTCCATAAATAGTACATAGCAACAGCTTCAGGTACACAGAGCACCATCATAAGCACAAAAAAACAGTGAAGACAAGGACTGGTGATTTTAAAATACTGACAACGTCCCTTTACTTAGGAGTCTTAGAAACTAATGGATGAAGAAGGGAGAGACAGAAAGCTACCCTGGCAGAGTGAGCTATAACACAAAAGACGCATTGCTCCTCTATTTCTCAACTGAAATTAGATGTCTAAATTAAGAGAAGAGAAGGTGAAAAAGATTTTCCAGAATGAATGAATTTTCATTATGTTCTATCTCCTTAGGGAGCACCAATTATGCTGATGACAGCATCCACTTTGTTTTACAGGAGGTCTAGGGTTGCCTTACTTCTTACCGCAGACACCTAAGCTTGACAAAGGTCACTTACCATTAAATGGTAATCTATGTCTTGAGATAACTCACTATCTCAACTATGTCTCAAGTGATTTAAAATAATTAAAAACACCAATGGGCTTCCCTGGTGGCACAGTGGTTGAGAGTCCGCCTGCCAATGCAGGGGACACGGGTTCGTGCCCCGGTCCGGGAAGATCCCACATGCCGCGGAGCGGCTGGGCCCGTGAGCCATGGCCGCCGAGCCTGCGCGTCCGGAGCCTGTGCTCCGCAACGGGAGAGGCCACAGCAGTGAGGCCCGCGTACCGCAAAACAAACAAACAAACAAAAGAACCAATGAAAATAAATAGACTCCAAAAACAGCAAACCACCATTTAGAAAAGAAACTTCCTTTTCTAATGAAGGAAATTTTGGTTTGTCTCCTAAGCATACAAACACTTTAAATATTTGTTCAGCCACTGAGTATCTAAAAGAAATTTATTGGAGAAAGATTGAATAATAAGTAATAACAGAGCAACAAAATATATTGCTGTGTTTCTAAAACATATTCCAAGCGAACATTTATAATAGATACTTTGCATAGCAAATAGGCCACTAAAGAATCAGGCATTTCAAGGTTCTTGCATTTTCAGATTTTTTGTTCTTCCACTTCTCTGAATTTTCCATTGCCTTAATAGCAATCTCAGAATTAAAATCAAAAGACAATTTTTTTTACATATAATTTCACACTTTCCCACCCCCGCTTTGCTGTCAAGTATCTGACCCTGGTTTGATAATCTCATTTCCTGAGAATCAAAAAGCTGGAAATTTAAGCTTCCTAGAGTGTTAATTGCAGCCCTGCTCCATTGCTAATCAAAAAATTGGATGTTTTGCATGAAAATGCTTCTCTAATTAATTCTCAGTCATAAATAGCCCTGGTTTTAATAACCCCTCCTTGATTGGATAGCCTTTGAAGAGACAGTGCAGCTAATCCGCTAAACTAGAAAAAACACACGCAGAGGAAATGATAAGTGGGCTTACAAGGTATGAACTAGATGATTGCATTAATACTGTCAAACCAAAAAAGTGAGTCTCCTTTCCAGACCTTTCATGCCTCACCCTGCACCCCAAGTACAATAAACCATGAAACTAGGAATCATGAACAAAGGCAACTGCAAAGAGGTCAGACACCAAAAGTCAAATCTTTTCACCTTCCTTCCATAAAACAGCTATTCCTATCATTTTTGTAAAACAGGTTTCCCTTGACATTTTTTGTCCTAGAAACTGGAGATCCAGCAATGTCCACTTGTCACGTTGCCTATTTTAATAAGCCAGCGTTTTTGCTTCCACCTTTCCCTCTGCTTCTGACTGACAATATATTATCATACATCGCAAAGAGGTGCTGAACTGAATTTTCATTATCCCAAATGTCAAGATTCGTTTTTGTCACCAGAGAACACAGCTGGTCTACACCAGCAGCCCTTTGAGTAATTCAAATGGAACAAGTCACCTATACATAACTTCATTTTCCCTAGACTAGGTCTTGCATTCTGCAAGTTTTAATTCACAGCTTGTCAGTTTAAGATACCATTTGCTGCCATGGTGGCACACAAAGAAAAACAGAAAGTCTTAATTAGCTGCACTTTGCATTAGTCCTATGATTACTAATAAGGCCAACAACTGGGAATTTTTAGCTTCAGAGCATGACTTATTTAGAACTCACTCACTACTGTTTAATAATATTACACAAACGTTCAGAAGATGCTGGAACTATATAGATACACAATAATCAGTACTTTTAGTAAGCACTGTTTTTAACATATGAATGAATATAAATATACATGGCTCTACAGTTAACTTGTAAAATAGTTATGTCTATTTTCTCTATACTTAAAAATGTCATAGAGGTAAACATTTTAAAAGTTATTTCAAAAGAAATAACAGAACAACAAGTCTGGACTAGTTATTAACAGCAAGAGAAAAAAGATTTGAGATGGATTCTAATTTGAATTTAGAATGTTCAAATCCACAGCTACACAATACATCAATAAGCTATTGCATTAAAAATCTACAAGCCACCACAATAAAACACCATCATACACTCATGTGAAAGTCTGAAATTAAAAAGACTGACAAATTCGAGGTTGGCATACACTGCTGGTAGGAATATAAAATGCCATACTAGCTTTAGAAAACTGGCATTTTCTTAAAAAGTTAAACACACACCTACTATACGACCTAGCAATCCCACGCTCAAGTATTCCCAAGGGAATTGAAAATATACATCTCACACAAAGACTTTTCCATGAAAGTTTAGAGCAGCATTATTTACAACAACCCAAAACTGGAAACAACTGAAACATACATCAACAGCTGGAAGGATAAACAATGTGATATACCCATACCTACTGTATATATCCGTACCATAGAGTACTACTCAGCAATAAAAAGGCACAAACTACTGATATATGCAACAATATGAATGACAAAGTTATTATAGTGAATGAAAGAAGCCAGGCACAAAATGGTATACTGTATGATTCCATTCATATAAAATACAGAAATTGCAAGCTAATCTTTTGACATAAATCATTTCAGCAGCTGCCTGAGGCTGGGAATTGAGGGAGAAACAGAATACAAAAGGGCACAAAGAAACTTTTGAGTGATGAAAACGTCCCGTATCCGTGTACACACCCATCAAAACTCATCAAGTTGTTCATTTTAAATGAATGTAGCTTACTGTATGTAAATTATCTCAATAGAGTAGAGAAAGGCACAAGCCATTTCAAATGCAAGTTATTTTGCAAACCTTATATACTGAAACTCTATTAACTGTTCATCTCTATCATTTATTGGTTTTGCGACTTTGTTCAGGTTACTTAACTTCTATAAGCTGTGGTTTCTTAGCCATAAAAAATTAGAAAACAAGGCGTACTTGAAAAAATGATTATGAGAATCAACTGATAATTATGTATATACTCAAAAATGCCATCTCAATAACTTCACTCTCTTCTCTCAAATAATATTAGTTTCCCTTATCTCCCTTCTTAATATAATCTATGATATATTTGCTCATCTCTCAAGTATTATTAACATACTGGAAAAAGCTCTAAACTTGGAGAGAAAAGACCTAAGCTTCTGTCTAGTTCACCATTTGGTTAATGTGTAACATTGAACTTCTTTTCATTTTTAAAAAGCCTGAATAATTATTGGGAATTTACTATATGCCGGACATTGGACTAGGAACTTGGTATGTAAGGTAAACACAACTGACAAGGTTCCTGCCTGTGTGGAACTTTAAAATGAATAAGTACACATTTCAAACAAACAACAACGAGTAATTAGCTGAACAACTATAAGCATGCCATGTGCTACAAATAAGGAACCTAACCTTGTCCGGGAAAATTTAAACAAACAAAACAAAAAAAGCTTCCTGAAGGAAGTAATAGTTAAGAAGATACTCCATGCAAAATTTTTTAGAATATTGATTTATACATGGTAAATACTTAATAAGTATTATATTAAAATATTTTTATAAAGCAAAGAAGTACCTTAAAGATGACAACTATTTATCAAGGAGAAGGAGAAGATAGGGGCAAACCAATTCCAAGTAAGGAGGCCTCAAGGCCTGAATGAGCTTGGCAAGTTCTGAGAAGTCCAGGAGAAGGTCATGAGAAGTCCAACGAGAAGGCCATGGTGAGGAAAAGGGGACAAGAAGAGGCTGTGTGTAACTGGTGGTCAAATCATACAGAACCTTATTAGGCATATTAAGGACATGGGGTTTAGTACAAGGGACATAAGAAATCAGTGAATACTTTTAAATCACTCTGGTTCCAGTATAGCCAGTGGTTTGGAAGAATTTAAGGCAGAGGCAGTAGCAACCAAGAGGTGATAGCAGTTAGAACCTGGGTAAGGCAAGAGCCATTTATAAAAACAGTAGACGGGTTTGTCACAGTAGATGGGTTTAGGAGGCAGTATCAGTAGGGTCTGGTAACAAACTGTGTAGTACAAAGGTGGAAGACAAGAATGACTTCTGAGTTTAGTAACTGGTAAGTCAACATGCCATTTAATGAAATCAGGTACCCTGAAAGAAGAGCAGGCTTGGGGGTGATGGGGAGAAGGGGAGATCATGAGTTTGATTTGGACATGTTCAGTGTCTGGTGCACATGAGACAGCCCAGAGAGGTAACAGGTTCTGTACAGCTTGCCTTAGAGGGCTATCACGATGATGTTTTTTATTGTACATATAAAGTATTATAAAAATTTTTAACCTCATCTCATACTGTAAAGTCTACAGAAACATATTAGACCTCCATCCTTTCTCAAAGTCCCTCTCAGCTTCTAGGTTAAAGTCACAGAGACCTGGAGGGGCAGGGAATAATTGCAAGACTGACAGCTCAAGTAAATTTGGGGTCAGAAGAAAAAACGTGGTTCTTCTCCTAGCTTACAGTAAGGGAACGAGTTTAGCAACTTCCATCCATTTGTCTAAGGGAATGTTTGGAAGTCTAAAAGGGAGAATCCTGAAGTATCAAGACTGGAGAGTATATTAATTTTCTATTGATGTGTAACAACTTAGCACAAATTTAGCAGTTTAAAACAACAACCATTGATTAGCTCACAATTTCTGTGAGTTAGGAGTCCAGGCATGGGTTAGCTGGGTCCTGTGCTCAGGGTCTCACTAGGCTGAATACTAGGTGCTAGCCAGGGTTGCAAACTTATCTGAAGCTTGGGGTCTTCTTCCGAGCTCATTCAGGTTGTTGGCAGAATCCAGTTCTTCGTGGTTGTAGGACTCAAGTCCTCATTTTCCTGCTGTCTGTTGGACAGGGGTCACTCTCAGCTCCTAGAAACCACCTCAGGTCCTTCACATGGCCCACTCTTCTCACAAGAATTACTTCTTCAAGGCTAGTGTCTGTATTGCTTCTTGTCTCTTTTAAAGACTCACGTGACTAAGTCAGGCCCACCAAGGGTAATCTCCCTTTTGATTAACTCAAAGGTAAATCATTAGGAACTTTAATCCTATCTGCAAAATCCCATTACAGGTGCAGTATGATGTAACCTAATCATGGGGATTATACTCTATCATATTCACAGATCTGGCCCACACACAAGAGGAGGAATTCTAAAGGTCACGAGTCATTGGGGTCAATTTAGAGTTCTGCCTACCACCAGTGAGAATATCAATAAGATACATGTAATAAAGATGTAATTCAAAATAGAAAGTCACTGACCAAAAAAAAAAAAAAAAAAAAGGCAAAGAGAGAAGAGAGGAGACATCTTTATATTCCATCAAGTGATGACAGGTTAATAGGTGATTTCTAACAAGAAAGGCCACCCAAGAATTCTGGGTTAGACCATATATACACAATCAGGACTTCTAGGAAGAACACAGGGTCACATTACTATGAAAAGCTGTAGTACTATAAATCAGTGAATCGGGAAATAGCCTGTGAACTGAATACTCATATCCAGAAGTAGGAAGACCTGAGAGATTTTTTTTGTTTTTTTTTTAAAATAAAGTAGACTACACATCCACAGAAAAGAGAAAACTTAACAGGCTGATAAAATCACGTTAGTGAGAATGTAGAAAAATGAAATTCTCATAGAATTTCTCATTAATTTCTGTAACTGTAAAATGCCTGTTAGTATCTTCTAAAGGTAAACACGTGCTTAGCTCACGACCCAGCAATTCCACTCCTATATTAATTCCCAAGAGAAATGAGTGCATATGTACAAAATTCTTCATAGCATAGTTATGTATCATAGCCCCAAAGTGGAAATGACAAATGTCTATTAACAGGGGGAATGAGTAATTTGCCCTACAATCATACAGTGGAATATATAGCAATAAAAACAAACTATACCTTCAATAACATGAATGAATCTCCAGACATTATGTTGAGCAAAAGAAGCCAGATACATAAGACATAGTATGATTCTATTTGTACAGAGTTAAATAGGCAAGACTAAGTGACAGCATTAGTATGAGAATTATCGTTACCTTGAGGGGGATGAGGCTGACTGGGAAATGACATGAGAAAATCTTTTCGGTGCTGATTACATGATTTATATATATATGCAAAATTTTAGATGTATATTCAAGATAAGCACACTGCACACACTTCATTGTAGGTATATTCTACCTCAGTAAAAAGTAAAATAAAATGGCAATAATAAAGAAAATAAGGTAGAAAAAAAGGAAGAACAAAAAGGATTCAGTTCCTAGGCTCATATGTGAGAGAAAATTTCTATTTATATAATTTACATCATTACTTCTAAAAACATTTAAGGCAGTGACAAATTTCAAAGTGTAAAATAAAACAATTATGGCCAAAGACTAAGCAAACAGCATCTAAAATTGAGCTAATTATTCCCCTTGGGGCATTATATTTGCCTAAAATTGTCCTAGAAGCGAAGGCTAAAAAAAAAGAACCATACTGACTGAACTGGGGATAACAAAGGATTTCAATTCCTTAGGAAATAAGACCAAATTCTGTATCTATTCTGAGGAAACTACATCTACTAAGTTAATCGGCGGAAACAGTTTTGAAATGATTGGAGTCAACAGCTCAAATTAGATGCTGAAAGAATTTCTGTAGCAAAAGATCCTCTCTTGAAAAATTTTTTTAAATGACTCATGAAATATTTAAGAGGAGTTAGAATTATTGATTCCAACAGATTCCAGAAAGAGTCACAGAATCTACAGAGGGTAGATAATCATAAACGAGTGAATGGTTTGTCCCGTCCACAGCCTCGCTTTGACCAGCCCTCTTTCTGTAGCCACGCTGTGGGGAATAACGTCCACACACAGTTCATTGCTCACCTTCCAGGCTAAGTCAAAAGTTCCCCTTTCAGATTAGCTGTAATTGTTTTTGTTTTCTTACTTCATTTCAGTCATATATCGTTTGTTGTTTTTAAGAATTTATGTTGTTTTCAATAGATCATTTCAATTTATTTCCCTTTATGGTACTAATTTGAGCTCTCTGCTACCTCTAGGATTTTTTAGGTTAAAAGTTAGAGTATAACTTCTTTTATTTTTCATTTTCACAAGTAGCAAGGAAATGATTTAAAACTGGAGGAAAGAGGAAGGCAAAACAACAAGGTATATAAAACACTGCCAAATGCTCAGATGTAGTTAATTCATAAATAGAAGTCACGTCCATTCCACTTTAGCCTCTTCCTTTTTTTTGGCCATATACTAATCATTCTAAATTATTTGTGTAGTAAAGTTCAGTGTTAGTGTGACAAGATCAAAATAACTTAGAAGAGAAATGGCTACTTTCATTATTGCCATGAATATTTATCTCTGGGGAGGATATAACTGGGAAGAGCAGATCACTACAGAGTCACTAAGTGCTGCCCTTGTGGTTAGAGATATATGTAAATTCCACCCAGACTACTGCGGTGGATGCCACTTAACACTGTAAGATTGGTAGGATCACTGAAGTAAACATGGTTTCTCAACCCTCTAACTAAAAGGACTTTTGTCAACGAAAACAGAAAAGAAGCAAAAGAGTTTCTAAGGACCATTATAGGAGATTCTACTTAAATTTATTTGTCCATTAGCACGCTTATTCATTAATTTTAAAAGAATTTACTGGATGTCTCCTATGTGTGAAGAATGATGCTAAGTGCTGGGGGGGATGGGGGGGCAGTCACAAATATATTAACATTTATTCAGTACTTAGTATGTTCTAAACACTTTACACATATTAACTCATTTCATCCTCACTATAGCCCTAAGAGATAGGTATATTATATTCACAGTTTACAGAAAATGAAACTGACACACAAAGGGTTAATGTGCCCAGTCACCCAGATAGGAAACCTGGCTGCAGAGACCACACTCTGAACTACTAAGTAGTCCTCAGACCCAGAACAGAGAGTGAGTGACTGGCTGAGACTCAAGAATCTAGAGCTTTGGACAGAATGAGAGTCAGAGAGAACACTGAGCTTCTCTTTACAACTGAGAAGACTGGTAAAGTGACTTGTACAAAATCAAAAAGCAAGTTATTACGAAAGATGGATGGTAGCTTGATTTTAATAATAATAAAAATACAGGAGGTACCTAGAAATAAAAATTAAAGAATTCATATTCTTCAGAGACTTATTAGGACACTAAAGTCAACAGATCAGTCAAATCCTAGAAAGGAGAAAGCAGTATTTGCAATTTAAAAATAGAAAGAGGACGAGGGAGGGGAGAAAACTCTAACTCCAATACTCCGCACTTAGGAAGGGGAATGGTAATGCGTAATCGAACATTGTGGAATGCCTTAATCATGAGGGAGTTGATAATAGATTAATTCAAATAGTTAGTTTAGCTAATGCTAGATTATATAGATCTAAACAAAACTAGAAGAGAAACATGAAAATATATACTTTAAAAAGCTATCTTTGCCGCTAACACTCCATAAAAATTACTTCTCTTCTTGTATTTCCTATCTTAAAACAAATAACATCATGATCTACCCAAGTCACCAGATTGGAAAACTGGGAACCAAGCCTATCTCTTGCTCAGTCTCCACACAGAATGAGTCATCGTGTCCAACTGACTCTACCTTGAAATTAGCTTTTGGACCTATTCCCACCTCTCCATCCTCACTGCTATTACCCTTCTAAAAAGCTGGCATACTCTTCTATAAGCTTTCACCTGAAACAACAATACAATTTGCCTTCTTGGCTCCAACCTCACTGCATTGATTCTCCTCCGCAAGGCGCCAGAATACTTTTACTAAAATACAGATTTGATTATGTGACTCTCCCGCTTTAAACCCTTAGAGGACTCCTTAACATTCACAGGACAGAAACCATGCCTTCCTGCTGTTATACCAGGTCCCTTGAGATCTGCCCACCCATCTCCCTTGACTGGGTCCAATATTGCCCCAAGGCAATACCTACAGTTAGCTCCCTGAAGCTCGCACACAGCTGTGTGTTTTACATCCTCTCCCTACTTGCAGTGAGTGCCCTTCCCCTGTTCAGTATGGTTAACTCATGATTCCTCCTTTGTAACAGCTTCTATGACTCCCTCGGGAATGTTGTGTTTTCTCCTCCATGCTCCCCAAGGTACTTCTAACATTTATTAAAACTGTCTCTGTTTGCATGTCTTGCCTTCCAGGGTACCTAGAACCTTCCCATATGTAAATGTTCCAGGAGCAGTGCCTAGAATGTGGTTGGCCTAGAAATGTTGATTGTAGGCTGTCGACTCCAATACATCAATTACAAAAACCTTAAGAAAGAGGCAGGGTAAGCATCGCTACTTTCACTACACCAGCTGCGTAATCTGGGGCTCAGAAAGGTAAAGTGACTTGCCTAGTTAAAAGCAAAATGAGTAATAGGTACTCCTCCCGCTAAAACACAAAGCTCCCCTAGCTACTCAAAGCACAAACAGCCACACCAATATTCCACATATGAACCTCACTAACCAGCTAAACAGGGATATGTAAACGAGTTAACTGGCGCTGAAATCAGGCATTAATGTGCAAACAAACAGGGACTTATTTGAGCTAAGTGGGCATGAATATGCAAATGAACTGGCTGCAGTTCAGTAGATGTCATCACAATTCTAGGAATGAACATCCTATATTATGACTATTACAGTACTCATGTAGCATTCATACAGACTATCATAAGTTACTGTAATACGGGATTTTCAAGTTTAAAACTGTGGTGAAGCCAAAAGTAACTTGATGCATATTTTCATCCACACCACTACGACAAGCTGGAAATCCAATGTGAGCACACAGAACTCTGCCATCTCCATCCAGAAGCAAGCTGCCATTTGCAGCCTAAGCTGAACAAGGGACTTTGGAATTAGGTTGGGCTGGTCCTTCGCGATCCAGACGCTGCCACTATCTCAAGCTGAAGCTACCATGCACGGTCTGACTTTGACACTGCTACCATAGTTGCATTTAAAACAGTTATTTTTCCTATAGGATTTTTAATACTAAAGTGGCAAGGCTATACTGCTTGAACACCGCTCAGAAAATCCAGTGTGTGATTATATGTAGCTTTTGCTCTAGTATAACCATCTTTTATATTCCTATCATCGCCAATACACCATTGGTTCCTATCAATTCTTCATCTCTTAACTGTTAAGATGCACAATGGCCACAGCCATTCACAACAGCTTTGGTATCCTTCCTGTCATCTCTGGTTCCCAAAAGTAACAAATTATAATCAGGAGAGGTCAGTATACATGAACTGATTTCCTTAATTAACAGAAAAAGTTACATCCAATTCATGTTATGAAACAAGAAAAGCCTATACTCTCACACTTGCATGCATTTATCCCTCCATGCCCCCTGCCTGAAACGCCCACCCCTTCTTTCTTTATCTGGAAAGCTTCCTTTCATCCCTTATACGCAGCTCAAACCTTAAATACTTATGAAAGCCTCCCTGCCTTTCCCAGAACTTGTACACACATCTCAGTTACATATACATACAACTCCATCATAGCACATATCACAGGGCTCTGATCACTTACCTGTATGCTGCATTAATTAGAACATAAGTAGGGCTGCAAGTAATAAGAGGCTCAAACTACTAGTGACTTAAACAAGACAGTTTCTTCCTCTCTCACAGAGAAGTCCGGGATGGGATGGTGGCTCTGGTCATCAGTGTGACACCCCACGGTCCCAGAAACCCAAGCTCCCTGTATCCCACTGCTCTACCATCCCTACAGTTCGGCCTCACCTGCGCGGTCTAAGATGACTCCCCACCATGTTTCGTTCACACTGTGTGTATGAACATCTTCACACAGCACACAGGTACCGGGCTGGGAGAGAAGGAGAGCCTTCCCTTTAAATGTAAGACCTGAAGTTATGTATATCACTTTCACTCACATTCTACTGGTTAGAATTATGTGTCCATGGCTGGCTGCAAGGAAAGCTTAGATATGTTTATATTTTGGGGTGGCCATGTGTCCGGCTAAAAATCAGGGGCTCTGTTAATACAGAACAGATGCTGGGAGACAAGTGCCAGGCTCTCTGTGACACATTCATGGTCCCTTTCTATTCTTCTGACTTTCAAAGGCAAAAATCAAAACTTGGTTCTGTTCATTACTGTATCCTAAAGGCCAAGTGAAGTGTCCAGTATGAGTACCTGTGATAAATCTGTACCGATTCAATAAACAACCAGAATTCCTAGAAAATACAGGAAAGAAAAGTAGAATAGCTGTTGACCTCACTTAATGCTAGGTTCTGACACCCAGATGGAGGATGAGGGAGAGGAAGGTGTGGGTCAGTGGGGAGGGAGCCCTCCTGACCCTGAGGTTATCTTCTCATGAACTCCTTAAGGTACAGGACTAGTTCAGTAATCATTCACAGCTTCGGCAGGGACACGGAGCGTCAGTGGAGTGCTGCAGGCCCAAGAACCAATCCAGCAGTCACAGAAAACTCCAAATTTGGTTTAGACTTCTAAACAGGGGCATTACACTACATGTATGGTTTTGTCTCTGGACACTTAGAGGCCCTTTTAAAAATTATTACATTTCTACTTTTTATGAAATGTATTATATATATATGAGTATCTATGACATTTGTATGGTTTTAAAAATAATAAAACAAGCAATACCATTTCCATCACTTAGCTTAAGAAACACAACACCATCATTATCCCCTTCAAGCCCCATGTGCTCCTCTCTTTGATCATGTCCTCCTCCATCCTCTCCAGAGGAGATCCCTTTCCTGAGTTTTATATTTATGCCCCCATCTTACTTTTCTCACATTTTCATCATATAAGGAAGTATGCCTCAAGAAGATACTATTCAATTCTGACTGCTTCTGATTTTCATGTAGATGGAACTAGACTATATATATTCCTATGTGATTGCTTTGGAGACTCAACCAAGCTAATGTATAGCAGAGTTCATTCATTTTCGCTGTTATAAAGTATTCCACCATGTGGAAACATGGCTATACTGATTTATAATTCCTTTTTCCTGTCTATGGCATTTGAGTTGTTTCCAGTTTTCTGTTATTCAAACAATGCTGCTATGAGCATACTTGTCCACAGGTTTTGCCTTTCACATCTGAGTTCTAACCCATCAAAAATTTATTTTCCTGGCCTTCCCCGGTGGCGCAGTGGTTGAGAGTCCGCCTGCCGATGCAGGGGACGCGGGTTCGCGCCCCGGTCCGAGAGGATCCCACATGCCGCGGAGCGGCT
>NC_041218.1:19947731-19954749 GCF_002837175.3 Physeter macrocephalus
AAAAAAAAAAAAAAAAAAAAAAAAAATTTATTTTCCTAAATGATATGAGGTTCAAATCTAATGTCTTTCTTTCTTTATGGATAATCAATTGTCTTAACACCCATTACTGATTAGTCTGTCCTATCCCTACAAATCTGTAATGTCATCTCTCTCCCGATATCAAGTTTTCCTTTGCGTAGGAGTCTGCAGTTTTGTAACGGTGCCTTGGTGCCACAAAGAGGAAGGGGAAAGCAGCAAATGGAAGGGGGGGGACGACTAAGCAGGTGGGGCTCTGAGCCCTCAACCCCACTTAGTCAAACCATTTGAACTATGAAATAAGATTTAAACAGAAGACAGGTTCTATGACTGAAAAATGAGTTTAAAAGCACTAGATTATGACTTCTAAAGCACATTCTACCATTAAAATCTATTTTTTCATTTTCTAGACATCATATTATGTGCATGTTTACATCAAAATTCTTCTGAATTTTGGTAATAGATCACTTTAGATAAGGTAATCTCTAACTATTAGCCTTCCTGAAGGACCCAACCTTCATTTTGAAAATGTAAAATTACCTTATGAATCATGTCCTACTTGGACAATGATAAATTTGTTATGTAGCATTCTCACCGGTTTCTAATAATTACTTTCCTCACTACATACTATAAATGTTTGTGGTCTTCTCTATCTTCTAAAAGAGCTCAGGTCAGAATTATTAGTTGCATCATATAAACTACTAGGGTTGCCAAAATATAACTTCTTATGGTCCTAGAGAACGTCTAAGAAAACAAGGAATAACAGCAAAGCTATCATCTTCACATTATTAAAAAATTAATGTAAACCAAATGATGAAAAATATAACAGAAGCTAACATTCAAAATTCTATGTCACACCATGTTAGAAGTTTCTGGTGTTTTTTCATATTTTGGTTTAAAAAAAACTTTTAATTGAAGTATAATATAGATAGACATGCATACGTATCACTTTTAAAACTCAAATATATATCTCATTTAGCAGCATTCCCTCTTCTCCCCTATCTCTGTATGGATGAATGAATAAATGGGTAGAACAAACGTTTTTTTAAAAATAAGATGATATATCATCAACTAGTTCTGCACAATGACCAAGGGTCATTTCTCAAGAGTGAGGCTCTTAGACTTTACTAAATAAGGCTTTGTGATGGTCACTGTGCACTCTCATGATCCATTTTCTCATGACCTTCCACATGGTTCAGCTACCAGTGGTTTGTCCACTGGGTAGAAAGGATGTTCTATGAACTAGACTTATTCAGAAAATAAATCCATTTTATATAAACTAAACCCACAAAAGAACATTTTAAAATAAAATAAACATCTATCTGGCATAGATTAAGACTAAGGGCTGGTACGCTCAATAACAACTGTGGCAGAGGAACACTTTTATTTCCTACATGATTTGAAATAACACATTTGTCTGTTCATGACCTGAGGAAAGTATATTTATTACTTACTACTTCTTAGGAAAAGATAAAGAAATTAGCACTTATAAAAATTTTATTATAATTTCATATTAAGACATATCTTACATATAAGTTATGATCTATCTTTTAAAAAGCAAGAATATAAATATACAAAAGGAGGGGGAATCAATTTTCATACACTATTTTACAATCTAAAACAGAAGAGATAACTGTAAGAGATTAAGGTTATTTTGAAATAATTATGTGCAATTTTAACCAAAAAAAAAAGTACTTTTTACCCCATGTTGCTTGCATATTGTTACTCAGTTATTAACAAAGTCATTAAGCAAAATTTTAAAGACTACAAAGAATTTTCTAATCAAATTTCATGAATATAAAGCTTTACAAGTGCTTCTTACATATAAGGCTGTGGAACAAAAGGGTGGTATGCGTGTAAAATTGCTGTACCTCACTTCGGCCAAAATGTCCCTGAAAATGTGTGCATAAGTGAAATCATGCTTTAAATGCTCCATTATAGAAGAGCTTGCTACTTAAGAGACTCCTATACTAAATCCTCCTATAATAAATCCTTCTGTAAAAAGGATAATCAACTCATGCTTAATCTATTTCAAATATTGCCTTACCTTAAGGCAAGGCACCTCCAAGCAGATTAATTACATATGATACTATTAAGTATTCACAACCCCAGTTACCAACAACCCATTAGAGAGGAAAACTCAGAAAATTCAGGTCAGGTCAGTATAAGAGCCCAGTTTTCCCTGATGTCAATACTTCCATATTTACTATGTAAAGCAAGTCCTCTTAGAGAAGTCAATTCTTAAGTGGTTGTAGCTTTACAGACTATTTCAAGTGGTTGGAGCTTTACAGACTATTTCAATGTCAGGGCCATAGAAATGCCACTCATTTAGCTAATGGGAATAAAAATGGCACTCTTAAAGGTAATATGATTGAGTACAAACAGAAGTACTAAGTAGCCCCAAGACAGAGAAGAAACTGTAATCAAAACTGAGTATACATTTCTACTTGGATTGGTGACAATTAATGTACTCTACCTATTAGTGAGTTTGATCACCTTTAAAAATGAGCAAAGACAAAGTATAGAACACCTAGTCTGTTTATTAAAGCTCCCACTAGCGTTTCTCAAATAAGTAGGCCTGCACATGCAAATAAGGAGATATGGAGGAAAGAGGCCTCCTTCATCATATATTTTCGAAGTGCCTAATTCAAGCCAAGCATCGTCCTAGGCACTGGAACGCATTAGTGAGTAAGGCTTGCATTCTGTGTAGAATATTAACAAAGTTGACAAGATGTACATATTTTTTTAAGTATTATGAGGAAAATAAAAAACATGCTGAGGTTAAGAATGATAAGATGTGGGGAGGGGAGACAGGATGCTGGAAGAGATCAGGAAACAATAATGAGATTTGGGCAGGAGACCTAGATCTGCAAGTTATCTGCACCTGGCCCCAAGCAAAGCTTGGTTTTGGCTGAGATCATCAGGGGAGAGTGTACAGAGGGAACACAGGAAAGCTTTCAGGACCAAACCATAAGACACTCCAAGGAGCCCTTGAGAAGGCTCAGAAAGAACATGAGAAAGAGAAAAGGAAAACAGTTGCTGAACGAGCAAGTGAGATGAACACAGAAAAGCAAACACTGAATCTGCCAAGATGGAGGTCACCGGTGACGTTGAGGTGAGTCGACCCAGAGAAACAGTGAGAGTGAATGGAAGGAGAAAATGAGAGATAAAGAGAGGGACGCAGCTCTTCTCATTCCACAATGATAAACTTTTTTTAAAGCACCATTTTAATTTCAATCAATTATAGCTATTCTAATTTTTACAGAGTTTTGATATCTAATTTTACAGTCACAATATCCCCTCCTAAAAGAGTTAGAACTGATAACAGCTCTATTTTTCAAATGAGAAAACCGAGGCACAGGTGATTACCAAAGACCTTGTTTTGGTCATGGGCAGCAGTAAGTATTTTGACTTTTTTTCTTCAACCCTCATGAGACAATGTGTTCATCAGTTACCTTATTCTCCTGAAGAATCACACATTAAAACTCAGACACTAGACTCCCACTACCTCTTGCGAGAGCACAACTAACTGCTGAACAATCACTGACAGGAAGACACTGGAACTAATAATCAAAAAAGATACCCCACACCCAAAGACAAAGGAGAAGCCACAATGAGATGGTAAGAGGGACAATCACAATAAAATCAAATCCCATAACTGCTGGGTGGGTGACTCACAAATGGGGGAACACACACCACAGAAGTCCACCCACTGGAGTGAAGGTTCTGAGCCCCAAGTCAGGCTTCCCAACCTGGGGGTCCAGCAACAAGAGGAGGAATTTCTAGAGAATCAGATTCTGAGGCTAGCAGGTTATTACTGCAGGACTTTGACAGGAATGGGAGAAACAGAGACTCCACTCTTGGAGGGCACACACAAAGTAGTGTGCACGTCGGGACCTAGGGGAAGGAGCAGTGACCCCATAGGCAACTGAACCAGACCTACCTGCCAGTGTTGGAGGGTCTCCTGCAGAGGCAGGGGGTGGCTGTGTCTCACCGTGTGGAGAAGGACACTGTCAGCAGAAGTTCTGGGAAGTACTCCATGCCGTGAGTCCTCCCAGAGTCCGCCATTAGCCCCACCAAAGAGCCCTGGTGGGCTCAAGTGTTTGGGTCACCTCAGGCCAAACAACCAACAGGGAGGGAACCAAGCCCCATCCATCAGCAGACAAGCAGATTAAAGTTTTATTGAGCTCTGCCCAAAAGAACAACAGCGACCACTACCCACCACCAGTCCCTCCCATCAGGATACTTACACAAGCCTCTTAGATAACCTCATCCACCAGAGGGCAGACAGCAGAAGCAAGAAGAACTACAGTCCTGCAGCCTGTGGAATGAAAACCACATTCGCAGAAAGATAGATAAAATGAAAAGTCAGAGGACTATGTACCAGATGAAGGAACAAGATAAAACACCAGAAAAACAACTAAATGAAGTGGAGATAGGCAACCTTCCCGAAAAAGAATTCAGAATACTGATAGTGAATATGATCCAGGACCTCGGAAAAAGAATGGAGGCAAAGATCGAGAAGATGCAAGAAATGCTAAACAAAGATCTAGAAGAATTAAAGAACAAACACACAGAGATGAAAAATACAATAACTGAAATGAAAACTACACTAGAAGGAATCAATATCAGAATAACTGAGGCAGAAGAACAGATAAGTGACCTCAAAGACAGAATGGTAGAATTCACTGCCATAGAAAAAATTAAAGAAAAAAGAAAGAAAAGAAATGAAGGTGGCCTAAGAGACCTCTGGGACAACATTAAACACACCAACATTTGCATTATAAGGGTCCCAGAAGGAGAAGAGAAAGGAACCAAGAAAACATTTGAAGAGATTATAGTCGAAAAATTCCCTAACATAGGAAAGGAAATAGCCACACAAGTCCAGGAAGCGCAGAGTCCCAGGTAGGATAAACCCAAGGAGGAACACGCCGAAACACATAGGAATCAATTTAACAAAAATTAAAGACAAAGAAAACTTATTGAAAGTAGCAAGGGAAAAATGACAAATAATATGCAAGGGAACTCCCATAAGGTTAACTGCTGATTTCTCAGCAGAAACTCTACAAGCCAGAAGGGAGTGGCACGATATACTTAAAGTGATGAAAGGGAAGAACCTACAACCAAGATTACTCTACCCGTCAAGGATCTCATTCAGTTTCGATGGAGAAATCAAAAGCTTTACAGACAAGCAAAAGCTAAGAGAATACAGCACCACCAAACCAGCTCTACAACAAATGCTAAAGGAACTTCTCTAAGTGGGAAACACGAGAAGAAAAGAAGCTACAAAGACAAACCCAAAACAATTAAGAAAATGGTCATAGGAACATACATATCGATAAATACTTTAAACATAAATGGATTAAATGCTCCAACCAAAAGACAGAAGCTCGGTGAATGGATACAAAAACAAGACCCATATGTAGGCTGTCTACAGGAGTCCCACTTCAGACCTAGGGACACACACAGACTGAAAGTGAGGAGATGGAAAAAGATATTCCATGCAAATGGAAATCAAAAGAAAGCTGGAGTAGCAATATACACATCAGATAAAATAAACTTTAAAATAAAGAATGTTACAAGAGACAAGGAAGGACACTACGTAATGATCAAGGGATAAATCCAAAAGAAGATATAACAATTATAAATATATATGCACCCAACATAGGAGCACCTCAATACATAAGGCAAATGCTAACAGCTATAAAAGAGGAAATCGACAGTAACACAATAATAGTGGGGGACTTTAACACCTCACTTACACCAATGGACAGATCATCCAAACAGAAAATTAATAAGGAAAGAGAAGCTTTAAATGACACAATACACCAGATAGATTTAACTGATATTGATGGGACATTCTATCCAAACACAGCAGGATGATCACATCTTGGGGCACATCAAGCTTCACTAAATTTAAGAAAACTGAAATAATATCAAGCATCTTTTCTGACCACAACACTATGAGATTAGAAATCAATTACAGGGAAAACAATGTAAAAAACACAAAAACATGGAGGCTAAACAATACATTAAATAACCAGGAGACCACTGAAGAAATCAAAGAGGAAATCAAAAATACCTAGAGACAAATGACAATGAAAACACAACAATCCAAAACCTATGGGATGCAGGAAAAGCAGTTCTAAGAGGGAAGTTATTAGAAATGAAAAAGGAGAAGTTACAACAGACACCACAGAAATACAAAACATTCTAAGAGACTACTACATGCAACTCTATGCCAATAAAATGGACAGCCTGGAAAAAATGGACAAATTCTTAGAAAGGTATAACCTTCCAAGACCGAACCAGGAAGAAATAGAAAATATGAACACACCAATCACAAGTAATGAAATTGAAACTGTGATTAAAAATCTTCCAACAACCAGAAGTCCAGGACCAGATGGCTTCACAGGTGAATTCTATCAAACATTCAGAGAACAGCAAACACGCATCCTTACCGAACTCTTCCAAAAAACTGCAGAGGAAGGAACACTCCCCAACTCATTCCATGAGGCCACCATCACCTTGGTACCAAAACCAGACAAAGATACTACAGAAAAAGAAAATTACAGACCAATGTCACTGATGAATATAGATGCAAAAATCCTCAAAAAAACACTAGCAAAGAGAATCCAACAGCACATTAAAATGATCATACACCATGATCAAGTGGGATTTATCCCAGGGATGCAAGGATTCTTCAATATATGCAAATCAATGTGATACACCATATTAACAAATTGAAGAAGAAAAACCATATGATCATCTCAACAGATGCAGAAAAAGCTTTTGACAGAATTCAACACCCATTAATGATAAAAGCTCTCCAGAAAGTGGGCACAGAAGGAACCTACCTCAACATAATGAACACCATATACGACAAACGCACAGCAAACATCATTCTCAGTGGTGAAAACCTGAAAGCATTTCCTCTAAGATCAGGAACAAGACAAGGATGTCCACTCTCACCACTATTATTCAACATAGTTTTGGAAGTCCT
>NC_041218.1:19955592-19993190 GCF_002837175.3 Physeter macrocephalus
GCCATGGCCGCTGAGCCTGCGCGTCCGGAGCCTGTGCTCCACAACGGGAGAGGCCACAACAGTGAGAGGCCCGCATACCGCAAAAAAAATAAATAAATAAAAAAATAAACTCAAAATGGATTCGAGACCTAAATGTAAGACCGGCACTACAAAACACTTCAAGGAAAACATAGGAAGAACACTCTTTGACATAAATCACAGCAAGATCTTTTTTGATCCACCTCCTAGAGTAATGGAAATAAAAACAAAAATAAACAAATGGAACCTAATAAAACTTAAAAGCTTTTGCACAGCAAAGGATACCATAAACAAGACCAAAAGACAACCCTCAGAATGGGAGAAAATATTTGCAAACGAAGCAACTGACAAAGGACTAATATCCAAAATTTATAAAATAGACATTTCTCCAAAGAAGACATACAGATGGCCAAGAAGCACATGAAAAGCTACTTAACATCACTCATTGTTAGAGAAATGCAAATCAAAACTATAATGAGGTCTCACCTCACACCCGTTAGAATGGGCATCAACAGAAAATCTACAAACAACAAATGCTGGAGAGAGTGTGGAGAAAAGAGAACCCTCTTGCACTGTTGGTGGGAATGTAAATTGATACAGCCACTATGGAGAACAGTATGGAGGTTCCTTAGCAAACTAAAAACAGAATTTCCCTATGACCCAGCAATCCCACTGCTGGGCATATACCCAGAGGAAACGATAATTCAAAAAGACACATGCACTGCATGTTCACTGCAGCACTATTTACGATAGCCAGGACATTGAAGCAACCTAAATGGCCATCGACAGACGAATGGATAAAGAAGATGTGGTACATATATACAATGGAACATTACTCAGCCATAAAAAGGAACGAAACTGGGTCATTTGTAGAGATGTGGATGGATCTAGAGACTGTCATACAGAGTGAAGTGAGTCAGAAAGAGAAAAACAAATATCATACATTAATGCATATATGTGGAACCTAGAAAAGTGGTACAGATGAACCAGTTTGCAATGCAGAAAATGAGACACAGATGTAGAGAACAAACGTATGGACACCAAGGGGGGAAAGCGGGGGTGGGATGAACTGGGAGATTGGGATTGACATGTATACACTAATATGCATAAAATAGATAATAAAAACCTGCTGTATAAAAAAATAAATAAAATTAAAAAAAAAAACTCAGACACTATATTGAAGCTAAATGTTCTTTAAAATGAGTATCTTTCTAAGCTACCACGTGACTCTGTGAGCAGTACAATGAAGCAGTGGAGGGGCTCAGAACAACAGGACACCCATGATTAACGCAGACACATGTACAAGTTTGACTTCCAGCTGTTGCCCTCCACTCTTGGGAACAGCACCCTGAAATCCTCAGCCCAGCTGCCCACAGCACACAATGTAATGAACCACCTGTACCCTGACAGTTAGATCCAACTGAGATGGGTTGATGATACCACAGAAATCTCATTTTTTCATTCTTTTTCCCCCCTTGTGTGGTGTTAGGTAGAATATTTTTTAATTGCATGATGAATTAGAAATGTTGACCGGAGCTTAACTTTTGTCAGATGTGAGCCTTTTAATGTTACTTTGGTGGTCTATCTTTACCGCTCTCCTACCACAGAAGGAAGAGCTGACCTCACGAACCAAATCGCTGGGAAGCGAAGCCTGCAGCTTCGTGGCTCTAAGAGAAGAGACGAAAATCTCCTGCCGGTCTCTTATGATGTGACTGAACTATTTAACTATGCCTTTTCAGGATAAGGTGAAATGCAGATCTCACTGTGGTCCTCGGACCAGTCAGATTAATAGAATAAGTGAAAAAGAATGACCGTTTTTAATGGAAAAAAGATGTGATTCCCCCCAGCACCTTTTTTCCTGCTGCAATATTAAAAGCATTCATCAGAGAAACTTTGGTTCCTGAATGAAACTCCATCAAACTTGCCCAAAAACTGGTCAGCTGATACAGCCTCTCACCAAGCACGTGATGTTTCAGCTCAGCTCAATTATTTTTAATGATTATTATGGACATATGTTGGCTAGCTACTTTCTCCCCTCTAACCAGAGATAAATGCTCCTATTTTGCTCAACACTGGTAAGTACAATAGACGGTTGCTTGAAAGTTCCATATTTCAACTAACTTTTTGAAGGATGGTAAAGTTCCTAGATTATGATGATTCTTCGATTAACCATTCTCACAGAATGAAAGTCCTCTGTAACTTAGTTGGATTTTTCAATGTTTTTCAATTATATACAGCAATGTTGTCCTAGGCCAGACAGCTCAAGGGCAACATTTCTATTTAATAAAGCCATGTATAACTGCAAAGAACAAAAGTGTATCTACGTTTAGGTTCTGCTTCGGCTTAAATTTGAAAGCTAATGCAAACCCATGAAGCTGATAATGGCTGTCAGTGGCCCCATGTCCTTTGGGGCCTCCTTCCTAACCTCTCACTAATAAGCTGTCCATCCTACTTTAGACCGCTGCCATCTTCATTCCTTCTGTCAGTGAGTCCATCAGTATTTACTGAACACTTACTATACCAGGCACTGTACTAAGCACAGGAAATAAAACAGTATGTCCCTCATGGAGCTTATAGCTCTGTGGCAAATCCACAATACAGTGTGGAGAACGATATAAGAAAGGGAACAGTAAAGATGTGAGCACACAGCAGGGGCCATGAGCCCAGAGAGAGAGAGAAGGAAAGAGAGACAGAGAGTGTGTGCTTTGTGTTTTTTTTTTTTTTTTTGAGGGGGTATGTTAGGGAGAGGAGACACCAGCAGGGAGGGCTCATCACAGTGACAAACTGAAGTTGGAAAGCTGAGCAGGGTTCAGCCCAACGAGGAGACAAACAGAAGGTATACGAAAACTCTGAAGTGACAAAACTAGAGATAACATTTGGAGAGAAGGAGGAAGGCATAACATATACTACATGTCAGGTACTTTTCTCAGCACTTTTCATAGCTTACTCACCTAACGTTCACAACAACCTCATGGGGTAGGCACTGTTTAGAGATATGCCCATTTAGAGATAAGGAGGCACAGAGCTTCTGAAGCTAGGAAGTGGGGAGCTAGATTTTAAACATAGGCAGTACGGGCCCAGAACCCTCTACTCTTCACTGACTGGCTGTACTGTCTGTCTCTCAAGAGGTCATGGAGTACGGGTGGGGTTGGGGATGGGGCACAGCTAGAGCAAAGCACAGAGTGCTCACTCACCATGCTCCCTGTCTACTAAAAAAGAGGAATCTGGTATCTGTCATTTATCCTTGTTCAGTAACAATGCTTGAACACGAGTGAATGACAAGTTGCATTGCTGTCCCATTAGTTACGTGGTCTACCTTTTCATCTCTAAGTGTCAAGTGAAAAGCTTTACTGCGGTGCAGGCTGTCTGCTGCAAGTCGGGGAGGCTGTGTATACATATGTAGGGATGGGGCTGTTCTCTGTACTTTCCACTCAGTTCTTCTGTGAACCTAAAATTGCTCTAAAAAATTAAATTTTTTAATTAATAAAAATGAAGTGATCAGGATTCAAGCTAAAAAAGAAGAAGAAAGGCTCTGTGTGTCCTCACTAAAGGAATTTCATATACTAGAAGCCAGGTGGAGAGAAATTTTGGAGGTAAACTTAAACTACTCCTTAGGTCAATTCTGAATTTATAAGTAGGACACTGTGCAGTGTATTTATCGCTTGTAAAAATAAAATACAGTGTGTGTGTGTGTGTGTGTGTGTGTGTGTGTGAAAAAAACAAAACAACACCTGTGGGGTTTTGGGAAGCCAAAAAATAAAAAAATAAGTAGGACACTGTGATGGAAGGTGGAGATATGGAAGAGCTCTCCAAACCTAGGTAATTTTCTATGCCCCCTAAGTGTCAGTTCAAGTATGATCAGTCCTACAAGAATGTGTGTTCCAAAACTATCATTTCCTTCCAAGCCTTGCAGTCCACCCTATACTGCCGGGAGGTAGTTACCTGCAGAAGCCCAGGTCACCCTCCTCCTTCCCTCCTTGTCTGACTGACCATACAGTGGCTCACTCCTTCATTTGTTCCAAACCTAACTACTCTCTGTACTCCTCCACTTCAAGATTCCAAGACACACACTTCATGTTTTCTAGAATATACAGCAATACTTTAATATTAAATAAAATGCTTGTAAGCTAATTTCCTTTTCCTTATATCCTCAAATGTATTTCTAGGCTTTTAATTCTGGTAACTATATGTCTGAGCGGTGGAATTATTACTGTGATATAACTATGAGAGAGCAGAGCAGAGTCTCTGGAAAAATTTACAGGTATTTACTGATAGATTAATAATGAAGGTGAAGGTAGGGATGACTAGGCCATAGTCTCTTTTTTTTTTTTTTTTTTGCGGTACGCGGGCCTCTCACTGTTGTGGCCTCTCCCGTTGCGGAGCACAGGCTATGGACGCGCAGGCTCAGCAGCCATGGCTCACGGGCCCAGCAGCTCCGCGGCGTGTGGGGTCTTCCCGGACCGGGGCACGAACCCGCGTCCCCTGCATCGGCAGGCGGATTCTCAACCACTGCGCCACCAGGGAAGCCCTAGGCAATAGTCTTTTAACTCTAGAAAGGCTGGCTAGTTGCTTCCTGATATTCTGTTGTAGAATTATGACGGGTCTTAAAAACTAAATATTTAAGTGTGTAGGCTAGTCACTACAAAATATTCCAAGTGCCTGCAATGCATCAAAGACAGTTAAAGTGTTCTTCTCCATCCCTCATGGAGAAAGCCCAGAGTTCTAAAATAATTTACAGAATCTCTCCCATCTCAACTCTAGCAATTTGATCCATACCATCCACTTAGTTGTTACCACTGACTGCCTTATATTGTTATTGATATTCATTCCTTACTTTCATAACTGGATCTTAAGGTTTTTATCTTTTATTTCCATGTACTCAACAACTTCCATCCCTTCCAGTGCTTGGATGTCTTGCACTTAGCACACCTTCACAAATCTTTCTTAATTGAACACATTTACCATGATTAGCATCCTTCTGGTCACAGGAAAAAATGTTATGAGTGGTTTTTTTTTTAAATAAATTTACTTTTAATTTATTTTCTTAATTATTTTCTTCTTCAGATTCCAACTTTTTAGTAACCACACATGAACATCAAATATCCTGTGTATCAAAGTTATGTTGATCAGAACGTACTGTTTAAAGGTATCCTCTTCCCTTTAAATAACGACAGAGGCTGCATCTGTACTTTTCCAAATCTCAAGTACCCCCGCCATATTCCAGAAGGTACTGAAAACAATAATTAAAATAACAGGGGCAGCCACAGAAGACTGGCATTCCCCTAGACTGTGACTGGAATCATGTCTGCCATCTTTAAGCAAAAAGGAACGGCCCTCATTTCTTTTTACACTGAGCTCCCACTTGAACGGTAGCAGGTCTATAAATCCTGGGGCCACAGTAATAGTTTTAGCTGCTTGGCAGCTGATGCTGGGAAATGAGCGAAGAAACAGATCACCAGGTCTTTCAATCTTTGCTACCTTGAAAGAATCCTGTGAATGCAGACCTCAAATTCACATGCTATAAACACTTCAGATCTTCCTCCAGAAAACTAATTTTTCCGGAGAAGGTCGATTACCCACCTTGAAGCTCTCCACTCCGACTGTACAGCTCCCTTCTCTGTTCTCGCAAATAGGCGCTCATACTGATGGCATGGGAGGATGATTCGAACCTGCAACGAAACGCAGCGTAAACAAACGATTAGGTAGCAAGCAAGCAGGCGGTGTCCAGCTCTGTATATTCCGACAGTGTTCTACTCCAGCCCGTGTGGCACGCCCTCGTGTTCCACAACCCAGACGTTCTGGCTGTTCCAGGCCAGGGCAGGCTGCCATAAACCTTGATTTGTGAATGATATTCCTGCCTAAACGCTCCTCCAGGACAGTACTTGGATGTTCTGCTCCTTCTCTATTTCAACCGACACGCTCGATCTTGCAACTTTCTTTTGCCTCCACATCCCTTGCCAGGATCCCTACACACGCAGCAACAGCAGTATCCTCTAATGGCATTCTGATTTGGCTCCTAGGCAGCTCAAAAGACAGCAGTGTCTGCCAGCTGCCGCCACAGAAATACGGGCTCCTCAGAGCTGACCCCCGGCCTCTGTAACTCCCCCAGTGAGAGGAGTAGCACAGTGGGCTGTGAGAGATGATGTTAAATAACTACACCAGAGACACAAGGCATCTACGGCCTCTCCTTCAAAGTCCTCAAAAACGATATACTTTCTAAGCGGTGGCCAGGATTCTTACCGGGCACCTGTCATTCTTAGAAGGATTTCTCCTGCCAGCCTGTTATCCTGACAGAAAATCTCAGGTTTGAAATGGCATTTCTTACCACATCAAAGGATTTACGGTTTGATACAGTCATAATTTTACCTGTTTTTTTTTTTTGGTGGTTGTTTTATTTTACCACATAAATTACTTTCAAAAATACCAAGCTACCAAATGTTGTTCACACCTCCCCAGGGACTGCTTCAGAGGTTAGAAACATGGGGGATGGGTTCGTGACACAGAACATGGCTTTAAAAGCTAAAACAACGGCTACAAAACAGAAAAAACGACAGCAACAAATCACAGTCTTAAAAATAACTTGCAGGTAAGGAAGAACAACAACAAGAAAAAACGGGTAAAGGTAAGACTGTGTCATCAAACCGTAAATCCTTTGATGTGCTAAGAAATTCCATTTCAAACCTGAGATTTTCAAAGTCAGGATAACAGGCTGACAGGAGAAATCCTTCTAAGAATTACAGCCACTAAGGGGTAAACAGCGACACAGTGAAAGAGCAACAGTGATAACGGGATAGGTTTCTGGCCACAAGGAAGGATCATCAACGTTTTCTTAATTATGCCTCTTCTTCACCGGTTCTTTGACAAGGAAGATGAATACCAAGATGAATGTCAGTCTGAGGGAAACAGCTGAGTTACTTGATCCTTTCTCTGCACCCTGCCAAGAACGAAAAGGGCACCAACAGCCAGAAGAAAGGCAAAGCGTGCAGTACTTCAAAAGTGTCACCTGCCAGTCAAGCGCTGACGAGAAGCCACTGACCTCCAAAAAGCACGCTGACAGCTATTGATCAGAAACAGCAAGAGAAAAAATAAACTCTTGAGCAAAGAACAGAGAGGCACACTATATACAATAAGAAAGAACTTAAACACACTTAATTACCCTTGGCTAGGGACAATTAAAGAGAGTGATAAGGCTCTTCACAGATGTGACAGAAACAGATGACAGCTTGCTAAAATCTGAATCCTTTATGACCTGATGCATTTTCACTACTCAGGGATCCTCTTTGCATTTGCAACAAGTCACAGATGGATATAATTTTACAGCAAAAGAGGCATGAGGGATTAGCCAGTCTCACCTCCCCACTTCACAGCCAAAGGCACCGAGGCCACTGAGACAAGAGAACTGCCCTGACTCACGTGGATCATTAATGATGGAAGCAAGACTAGAAATGGGCAAATTTCTAAGAGTGGCCTAATTCTGTGCAGGTGATGAGTTTTTATTACTGTGTAATAATAACAAATGTGTAACGATTACTTACGTTCACTTATTCATTTCCAGTAACTTATGTTTTCCAACACCGCAATTTCAGGATTGGCTAAACGTCTGAAAATGTTTGTGTGGTCTGAGGTTGCAAGTTAGGGGTGAGGGCTGACAGCATGAAGTCTAAACACCCCGAAACCTGCTTTCTGCAATAGGCGTAGACTGAGAACGGTCAGTTGAGCTTGAAGAGGGGAGAGGGAGGGGAGAGGGGAAAGAAAAGGCCTAACAGTAGGCCTTAGGCAGTATCTGAGGCAGTCTTAGTTGCCTCCATCAAACACCTTTCCTCCCACTGTCTATCTTGTTCGCTGGCACAGGCCCGATTCTATCTGGGCATCTGCGACCTTGTTCCCTCTCACTAGGCAGGGTGCTCAGGAGAAGGGGCTCCCTCTCCAGCTGCAGACCTATCACTGGAGATGAACTCTGACTGGTTTAAGACTATCACCATGGCCTACTTCCCCTTGCCAGTGACTGGTTTAGGAATGGGCCTCAGACCCAGGTCCTATTAGTTTTCTTGAGAAAAACTTGCAGAGGGGCTTTGTGACTGGCAAAAAATATTAACAGATGGATAATTAATCGTTAATAAAAACGGATTTGTAATGATACAGCCATTCTGGAACACAGTATGGCAGCGTCTTGCACAGTTAAACACAGTCCTACCATATAATTAGTAATCATGCTCCTGGGTATTTATCCAAATGAGTCGAATACTGACACCGACACAAAAACCTGCACGTGAATGTTTATCGCTGCTTTATTCATAAATGCCAGAAGCTGGAAGCAATCAAGATGTCTTTCAATAGCTGAATGGAAAAACAACTGTAGTACATCCACACAACTAGTATTACTTAGCGATACAAAGGATGCCACAAAAAGCCACAGAAAGACATGGATGAACCTTAAATGCATACTGCTAAGTGAAAGAAGCCAGTCTGAAAAAGCTACGTACTGTATGATTCTAACTTTAAGACATTCTGGAAAGGGCAAACTATAGAGATAGTAAAAAAGATCCGTCATTTCAAGGGGGTAAGGAAAAGGAGGAGGAATGAGTAAGTGGAAAACCGGATGTTTAGGGCAGTGAAACTATTCTGTAAGATACTATAATGGTGGATATATGACATTGTGCATTTCTCCAAACCCACAGAACTGTACAAAGAGTGAACCCTAACGTAAACAACGGACTTTAACTAATAATGGTGTATCAATATTGGTTCATCAATTGTAACTAATATGCCACACTAATAATAAGAGGAGAAACTATGGTGTTAATAAGGGGAGAAACTATGGTGTAAAGGGACATAAGGGAAATCTCTGTACTGTCAGCTTAATTTTTCTGTAAACCTAAAATGGATAAAAATAAAGCCTACTAATTAAAAAAAAGGGGGGGATTTGCAGGATGAATCACACGCTATTTCCTGGGCACCACCATTTTTATTGGGGTGGGACTGAATGCAGAGAAATGGAAAGGGCTGAGTCCTTGATGATACTGTACCGGTGAATTAAAGAATCCTCTGTATTTATTCTTATGTGTGAGATAATAACTTTCTTATAGGTTAATCTATTCATTTGGGGTTCCATGCTACTTGCAGAGTAAAGCCTTTTAACTGATACTGCATCCAACCTCTGAATAAAACTGTTTAAAAAAAAAAAAAGAGAGAACGAATTCAATAAACAGAATGGATTTCATTCCAGTGTGGGCACAGTAAATCTCCTCTCCTCTAGACCACAAGATAAACGAACTGTTTAAACTTTCCTCAATGATTAAGAACTCTATGAATCCTTGACAGAAAACAAATCTCAAAAGTGCATCAACAGAAGATATAGGACTTTCAACTATTTAAAAAGAAGGAATTCAGAATACTGGGATGATACTTCTGTAGTCACTTTACATGCTTAGATTTACAGATTCAACTTCTTAAATATCTATTAATTCCTTAGAAGAACATAGGTCTGCCAAGATTTAAATCTTATTTCTACCACTCGCTAGCCGTGTGAATTTGCATAATTTCCTTAACCTCTTGTGCCTTGATTTAAAAAAAAAATTTTTTTAAACAAATTTTATTTTGGAATCATTAAGTCTATAGAAATGATGAAAATAGTACAGAGTTCCTGTACACCTTTCACCCAAATCTCTCCCTAATGTTAATGTCTTACATAATCGTGGTACATTTTGTTGCATCTAAGTAATTAACATTGGTATGACACAAAACTACAGACTTTACTTGGATTTCACAAAATTTTCCACTAATATCCTTTTTCTGTTCCAGGATACCACATTGCATTTAGATCACGCGTAATTGTGATAAATAGACTGGGGCTTCCAATGAGCTTTTTCTGTGCCATGTATGTGATCCAATAAACCCCTCTGACGAGTGCTGAGGAGAGAAAGTCATTGACCATGAGAGTAAACAATACCCAATACCACATAGGTAGTGTTTGGTAGCCTTTGATTCCCAAGGCACTGTTAACTCAGTAGAAGAGCTGGCTTTGCTCCCAGAAGGGTAGTGTGAAGTTTCCTGAGAGGCTTAAGAGCTGATCCTGATTGAGAGTCCCTTCCTAACCTCCACTAATACATGTGCTCATCTCATACATTTTACTACATGGAACTATCACCAATTATTTACTTGTCTGTCTTCTTTTCTGAATTATATGTTTCTGTGCATGCGCCTCAATTATTTTTAACGTGTAATAGAGGATGAAAAATAGAACCCACACCCATTAGATTGTTAGAATGAATAAACACATGAGACAATCCATGAAAATGGCTTTATGCCTTGGCTAGCACTTAGTAAGGACTCAGTAAGCATTAACCACTACCCTGCTGCCCAAATTTGGTATAATCTGAAACAAATTATGTTTGATTGAGATTCTTCTGAGAAACTCATTTACCACAGTGCCTGGTACATAGTAAGCACTCAAGCAATGGTAGCTGTTATCATTATTATTATTAATGTTAATAATAACATTAACTGTTAGCTGATACCAAATGACATATACTTAGGATATGTGGCCAGGTGAGTGTAGCTAATCTTAATTTGAAAAAAAAAGAATTTCCACATTTTTCTTTTACTAAATCAAGTAAAACCCAATACTACTTAGCTAGAGAGATTTGCGTGACTTTATTAACAAAGGTTGTTTCTTGGCACTTGGGGCTTTCCAAAGGCTGAAATATTCCATTTCCTTTCATTTCATACAAAATTCCCCCGAAACAAGGGGAGAATTTCATTTCTCTTCATTTTATATGACTCCCCAGAAACAAATTCCAGAATTTTTTTTATTAAAAGTTCTAGATAGTCCAGTAACCATATTCCAAAATAGTCACCTCCCTTACAGAAAACGGAAGTACACAAAGTTGAACATAGAGTCACTTCCTATCAATTATTTCAAATCAACTTTAAATGGGTGAAGTAATGGCTGTCAATAAAGTAGAAAAAAGTTCTACTGGGATCTAACACGTCTTGACAGCTATCTTACCAGCAGGGAGATACTTACTTGAAAAGAGAATTTTTGGGCCTTTGAGGTTTCTTCTTGGCAAAAAAGGCTGCACACTCGCGCCCAGTGCTGGCATAACTTAGTTGAGCTGAGGGTTCAGAGGCTGCACGAGTATTTTTCATATCCAAGTACTCAGTCAACAGCATCTGTACAAGCAGACAAACAGCTTAACACACACGTTTATGATGTGCCATTAAGAAAAAGCAATTTCAGAACCATGAAAACATAATTCTAAAACCTCCTTGACATTCAGAAGGATATTAACCTAGCTATTCATACTTCTAGCTGTAGACCTAAGGGAAGATTCATTGTAGCCAGAAAGTCAGCAATTTGCTACCTACTCCTAAAACTGGGAACGGTGTATAGTGAGCATTTGTACATGGGGGTAAGGGGAACATTTTTATTGAGGGTCTACTATGTGTCAGGCACTGGGCTGGGTGAGTTAATCAATATACTCCTTTAGTCATAATTTAATCCTCATTATTCCAAATGGCAACAGCAGCAGCAGCGATAACGTAACATTTACTGAGGGCTTTACTGTATTGCAGGCAAGGGGCTAATCCATTTACATATTTTACCTCATTGAAAGCACAAAACTTTATCAGGAAAATCAGTTCTCAGGTTATAGACAAGGAACTGGACCAGCACCCTAACAAACCGGCCAACCAGGTTAGCGTAGCCCACAGCAGACTAAGTGGTCCTGACCTGCAAATAATTTCTAGGGCCCACTACTCATCTTCAGAGTTTCAAAGCAACAAAAGCAACAGCTTTTTTGATCACTACTGCCAGCAGGTCCTGCTTATAAAAATCAATCCACTTTAGAGCCTCAGGGGTTTGGGGGCCTGGGCTAGAATCAGTTGTACTATTTCTAAGACAAGTGTAAAAAGTTCCCACTGTTGTGAAAGAAAGTAGCAGATATGGAACAGAAATCACCATGGTTCCTAAGATTATTTAACCCGGGATTAAAGTGTATCAACTCAACTCATTTCTATAATCGCTTGCCACATTTAAAATTTTAAGATAACCAAGTGGTATACGGTACATGTAGACAAACAATTCTACCCATGACTGAAGTGAAAGCTTTTCAGAATCAGGGTCCCATATAACTATTATTCTTGCATATATGTATATAATCATTCATACATTCAAATAGAGATGTGAGGGCCATATCAAGCATTATCATCTAAACATTTATGAAGCACACCTGTGAATATATTGCTCCAAGTAAGTTTTAAAGCCAATTATGTCTATATTATAAGCACATACACATTACTGAGTACTTATCAAATATCAGACATTTTAAAAACATGACCTTACTCAATCCTCAAATCTATGAAGTAAGTATTACTAATTGTAATTTAGAGATGAAGAAGCTGAGAATTAGTGGTCTTAAGAAACTAGCCTATATGCATGTGTGGAGGCAGGAGCTAATGGGAAATCCCTGTACTCTCCCCCTCAATTTTGCTTTGAACCTTAAAATGCTCTTTAAAGAAACTCCAAAGACGGAGGGAGGGGGGGAGGGAGGGAAAAGGGGAGGGGGGAGGGAGGGACTAGCCTAAGGCCTTATAATTACACAATAACAGGCCAGGATTTCAACTCAGGTTTAGTTGACTCCACAGTCTGTTCTCTTCCCCATGACACTCCATTCTCACTAAGAGCATAAAAACTATCAATGAGAATGACTATGGGTGGCAGTAAATGGACTTTATTTCATTTTCTGTACAATAAAGAGTTCGCTGGGAAAGCATAAAACATGTTAAGAGATTGGTCAATGTTTTTTTATTTATTTACGAGGCCACTGGAGTATTACTCAGCAAGCTGATGAAGTAATATAATGACAAGTACTATCTCTGTTACTATATCACCGAAACTGCACAACAGTCAGGGAGAATACTGAATTGGGTCTCTACTTTAGTAACAATTCCAGTGATGGACTCAATTATTTTGTAGATTTGGCACTGATGCTAATAAAGTTTGCAGGAATCTGTGATCAAAAGAAGGCTAGTAAATCAGAAAAGAATTTCAAATTGTTGATATCTTTCAAATTTCAGCACAGAAAGATGTCTACAAATGCCCTGGTTTCACTCAAATGGTGGTTATTACACCAATATGACAGAATTATGTTTCTACCAAAGCTTGAAGACACACTACACCAAGTAATTCTGTCGAGGTAATTATTGTCCTAAAATTCAATGACTGTCCTTTTACAATAAAATATTGACTGACCAGGACCTAACTAAAAAGCATCCTTAAATCCAGGTATTTTACGATCACTGTTCCTTTTTCTCCACATCAATGAAGTCCCCTGAATTATTAGCTCTCAGGATTCTTAGTCTATTTCCATTCACCAGCTTCTCCCTTTCTATCTACACAAATGTGCTATTTCTACCCTCTCCACAAAAATCTTGCTTTGGTCCTCACGATCTATAATCTTATTTCCTTTTTATCTTTAGGTTCTAAACTTTAAAAAGCAGCCTCCACATATATTATTTCTCTTACCATGATGTGGTTTTTATCCCTCAATTCTCTCCCAAGCTCCAGTCCCAATCTGTGACTGCATGACTGACCTATTCACCTATTTCACTGATAAAATCAACCCTAAATTCTGAAACCTAAATCATCTTCCCATAAAATCAGTAATTCCTGGGGCTTCCCTGGTGGCGCAGTGGTTGCGCGTCCACCTGCCGATGCAGGGGAACGGGGTTCGCGCCCCGGTCTGGGAGAATCCCACATGCCGCGGAGCGGCTGGGCCCGTGAGCCATGGCCGCTGAGCCTGTGCGTCCGGAGCCTGTGCTCCGCAACGGGAGAGGCCGCAGCAGAGGGAGGCCCGCGTACCAAAAAAAAAAAAAAAAAAAAAAATCAGTAATTCTTTCTGCCAACTTTGTTTTTTAGTATTTTCTTATTCTCACTGATCTCCAGGTTTAAAACTTCAGAACTGTCTTTAATACATTTCCTTATTCTTTGTATCCACAAAAGAGTTAGTGTCCAAGTTCATTAATCACTCTACCTCAACTCTATGAGTTTGGCCATTCTGGTCCGTTCTGACAGCCACTACCTTAGCTCACCTCACGCAGTTTTCCTCATTTAGTTTCCTGCCTCCCATCTCTTACTCAGCTGCTCCAAAAAAATGAATTTATCTACAAAATAGTTCCAGATGTAGAAAACAAACTTATGGTTACTAGGGGGTAAGTGGGGGGAGGATAAATTGGGAGATTGGGATTGGCATATACACACTACTATATATAAAATAGATAGCTAATAAGGATAGATATAACAGATCACTAATAAAGACCTACTGTATAAGGGAACTCTATACTGTGTAATGGCCTATATGGGAAAAGAATCTAAAAAACAGTGGATATCTTGATATGTATATGTATAACAGCTTCACTTCACTGTACACCTAAAAGTAACACAACATTGTAAATCAACTACACTCCAATAAAAATTAAAAACAAGAAACAATATAAAAAACACAGTTGATGCTACCATCACAAGGCTCCTCATCAGCTACAACTATCTGACCTCAATACTCCAATCATATCTTATTCTCCCTAACATGAACCCAACACTCCAATCAAGATCACCTAGTTAACTTTCCCCTGAATATGCCGGGGCCCCCTCATTTCTGGAAGGCCTACCCTAGATTACCCTCTCTCCTAACTCCTAACAGACCCTTCCAAAAAAACAGTTCCAGTGTTCCCTCTTCAACCACTCCCTTCCCAGACCACTCTAAGTCAGCTGTCCCCTTTTCTGAGCTCCTCAAGTATCCACTTTACACATCATTATCATTAAAAAAATTATTCATCCCAAACTGCCTAAGACTATTAGCTATTATTTAATGAAAAGACACCTCACCATTGATAAATATGAGGATTTTTTCTATTCCTTAAAGCACTGTATTTCTTCATTTCCACCACAGAGCCATGCAACATATCAGTGAATCAAAAAATATAGGGAACCACTGAATTTGAAAAAGCATGTGATAAGAAGCCTTGATGTATATATCGTTATATGCAAATTAGACAGTCTCCAAAGTAGAAAGAGTCCAGAGTACAAAAATCTACCCTGTGAGTAAAGCAATTTTAACCACAGGCTTTGCGATATTTGTTTCCTTCATTGTGTTTGCCTCTTTCTCCTAATAACATTCACCACCAGTGGAAAAATACTGCTTTAAAACGGGCGAAGTTTTATGTTGACACTCAAATTGGTAAAAGTGCATTTTTTAATATCTCAAAGAACAAACAAGCCCCTACTTCTAAGATGCCTGAAAATGTGTTTGAATTATGCTAAATCTTCTACTACAGTCTTGACACAAACACCAGATGTCTGGTATTAAAATATAGCCATATCATTTCTTGGTGATTCTACATCATTGTGGATAACGTACTGCATCTTCCAAATTGTACATAAATATCCTAAGCACTCACGGATGAGTTCAAATTTCCATTTTTATGAAAAGAAATAAGCTTTACAGCTTGTCTTTTGCCTGGGGGAAATCACCCAAGATTGGAATTCTGGGGCAAAGGGCATTACATATAATACCAAATACATTCTGCCCACAGAAAATCTGTAGAAGATAATCCCGTGTGTGTTCCTGCTGCCTCTAAATTCCTTCATATCTCATTCATTTCTTTCTCTTTTTAAGTACCAGGAATTGCTATTTCTTGTTGATCAAGAGTTCAAAAAATTAAAAGTCATAGTTTATTTGTGTGTTAAGTTTAACTTAAAAGGTATTTGTAAAACTGAAGAAACATGAAAACACAGTTGAAAAGCACCTGAAAACTCTATATACACCAGTGATATCATGATTCACTGTATTTTTTGAGTATCTGGTATGTTAGATGGTTCTATGGTAGAAGCAAAGAAATATGATGCTTTAATAGAGCATAGAAATCGGAGTGGTCAGGCATCTCTTCTGCTATAAGACTGATTAGCAGTTGTTAAGATGATAGTCAGTAATCCCATGATATGTAAAGCAGAGCCAAGATTTTGAGATTTATAACATGCTCTAACATTGGTAATATCATTCTGAATGGACCCCTCATTTACCATTTAATCCTCTTTATTTAACATATTGCCTATGGCTGCTTGTGGTTACACACATAGAATTTTCTAAAAATAAATGTGGGATTTACAGACTTAGAATTAACACATCTCCTGTCTTCAGCCTCTGCATTTATCCAAGTAGCTACTCACTGAAACACTCAGATCCTTCTAGATACTTAATGTGGTAGATCCTTTTTAGTATCTTCCCAGCTTACAAAATCTTGGCCTCATCTAAGGACGGTTCCCCAACCACACAATGGACTTGGGTAGCCAGGCCTGGGATCCCACCCTCTAGGTCAGAGCCTACTTCACCAGGGAAACAGCCAACCCTCACTTAGCCAATCAGATTCTCTTTCCCAGGAATGTGTTAGTGGGATATGGTCTGTGCTCGTCAATGTAAGTGAGGAGATGTAAATACTTTGGGGCAACCACCTTTTACCATGTGGATGAAAAATCAAAGACAGCCAATCCGCAGAGAGAGAATAAAGAATGAACCAGATGACCAGAGAGAAAGAGGAGACCCACAGGAGAGAGATTCAAAGGTTGCAACCTTAAGTTATCCATAGTGCAAAGGTCTCAAATCCAGTCGCTGATAAGGTCTTAGACTCTCTACCCTTGGGTTCTACAATATATCCTTATAGTCTTTAGTATGTTTTCCTTTTTCCTTATGATAACTTGAATGAGTTTTTGTTTCTTCACTAAGCTATCTATGGATAAACAATTATATACTAATATGCATCCAGTGACATTTATATCACAAATACTCTTTTTGTAAAACACTGGTATCTGATAAAAACGGGAGTAGTGGTTTGCACAGATTTCAATCTCTGCAACTAGGAAACCAATTCTCCTGACTATTACCTTCAAATGTTTGATGATTTACAGCAAAGCCATACTGTGTATGTGTCCCCCTACCCGCACCCACCCCCCACCGTGAATCTGAGAACTAGATTGCTTCACGACGGGAGCAATTCTAAGGTGAAAAAAAATCCCCTTGAGCTCCCAATATGAAGTAAGGCTCAACTTTCTTGTGCAATATCTTGACTGTGCCTACAATAAATAGTGTAATTTTTAATAATTTGCTCTTTTAAAATACAGATGCCCAGGGCTTCCCTGGTGGCGCAGTGGTTGAGAGTCCGCCTGCCGATGCAGGGGACACGGGTTTGTGCTCCGGTCCGGGAAGATCCCACATGCCGCGGAGCGGCTGGGCCCGTGAGCCATGGCCGCTGAGCCTGTGCGTCCGGAGCCTGTGCTCCGCAACGGGAGAGACCACAGCAGTGAGAGGCCCGTGTACCACCAAAAAAAAAAAAAAAAAAAAAAAAAAACCAAAACAGATGCCCAGGAGTTTTTGTTCCAGGAACAGCAAAGTAGCTTCCTTGGACTATCCCTCATACTGATGATAATTAGAACAGCTGAAAAAACATATTAAAAAAATAAGAATTTGAAGGCCCTGGAGAGGAGCCAAATTAGGCAGAAACTGGTGGCTATGATCTCTGAGAGAAAAAAGGAAGCACACTAGTTCCTCTGGGTTCTTCCCAGAGAACCCCTTCCAGCACCCATGGAGCAGGAGAAAAACCAAGCAGAAACTAGTCTCACTGGATGGAGGAGGCAAGGCCTAGCCAAGGGAGACCAGGAGGCCCAGAATTTGAAAAGAGAAATCCAGAGGTGGAGGAGGAGCAAAATCAGGGTAATATACCCCTCAAACTATCACCTTGACCAGAAAATATTAAAGAGTAACACTGAAACAAAGCAACAATATTTTCTAAAACTAGGACCACCATTTAAAATTACTACAAACTATTAGATTTCCCCGGTAAGGTTGCTAATGGATGAAATATTAGTGACAAAGAAAAAACAAAAGAAGTTATCTTTTGAAAATAGCAGTCTCATTTCCTCATTGTATATGGACTAAAGTACTCTGCAGTAAGAAAGCCAAAAGAAAAATAAACAGTCATTCTGCAAATAGAATGGCTGCCTGCTTCATTATAGTCATTATCAATGGCAATTGTATCATTAAAACTATTATGTATGGTCTTGTGAATAGTTCCTTAGTGTTCGAAGTAAAAGAGACGAAAAAATTCCAAGACTATACAAGTATTTCCTGGACCCCTGTCAAAGCCCTGACAAGCAGAGTCTCAAAGAGCTCACATTTACCTCCCCCCCTCACCCCCAACAGAAGAGCTTTTTAACAAAGAAACCCTAGTTTTCGATAGCTTTCAAAAGAAAGTTTTCATTTATTTTAAATTAAACGTATTTACTTAATATGTAAAATATGCAAGGTATTATCCTGGATATAAAAACAAGACTAAAAAAAAAAAAAAATCCTTCCCTAATATTAAAACAAGTGAATTTTACTATATATAAATTAAAAATTTAAGTGAATTAAAAGCCAAATCAATCAATCCATCAATCCTTCCCTCAATGTGCTTAAAGAGACAAACATGAATGACTACAATACATGGGAGAAAGTGGGAAGCATCAGGTCAAAGAAACTGTTGTGAGCATTTATAGAAGGACAAGATTGATCCCAAGTAGAACAATAAAAAAGTTTCAAGATCGTAGGACATAAATAAAATCTTATAATGTGTAAAAGTCCAAAAAAAATGGCAGAAAGAACAGAATAAATAAACAGTGCTGGGGAAATTCCGGGGGTCTTCAGTGAACTGAAAATAGTTCAGGTAACATAAAAATGAAGTCTGAGAGGTAAGCCTGGAAAGGTGGTAAATGCACAAACTTCTCAGGGCCTCTAACACCAGGCTCAGGTACTGAAGTCAAGTACAGAATGAGGAGGGCAGTAAAAAGCTTTCAACAGGTAAATAAAATGTTGATAAACACACTCTAAGTAAATTAATCTGCTGGCGTATACAATAATAGATTAGAAGGTAATGGGATTTGGGGAAAAATGAATGATTAAGGTAATAAGATAAAGGGAAGGGGACAAGAAAAAAAACTACCATGATAGTTGAAATTTAAAAAAAAAAGGATTTTAAACTAAAGCAGTGGTAATGAGATTTTACAATTAGGGATACATTTGTGAGTTGATGCAGAGGAAAAAAATGAAAAAATTTAAGCAGGTATTCTACGAAGGAAAGAAGAGAAATTTTAAAATGCTAAAAGACTGCACATGTGAGGGACTAAAAAAAACACTGTGGTTCAAGAACAATGATCAGGAATGCAGGAAAAATGAATTTGATAGGGATAATAAATTTAGTTTGGAATATAATCCCTTGTGAAGCATATGAATATTCATGCCTACCCTCAAACACATAATTGTGAAAGGGGAAATAAAGTTGATGAGATTTCCATGATTTATACACTAATTAACTTCCATTAGGACTGTTAAGTGTTTTTCTACAAGTTCTCTGAAGGATACTGTGAAGGACATATATCTTCGAATATTGGTAATCTGATTTTATCCCATAATATTTTTAAAACAGCTTTGTTGAGGTACAATTTATATACCATAAAATTCACCTAATGTCATGTACGGCTGAACAGCTTTTAAGTAAATGTATACAGTTGTGCAACCATCACTACAATCATTATAGAACACCTCTAACATTTCAGAAAGTTCCCTTATGATGTTACTTGCAGGTTTTTCACAGAGACTTTTATCAGACAGAGAAAGTTCCTTTCTAGTTCTAGTTTACTGAAGGTTTTTGCTTTTGTTTTGTTTTTTTAGTCATCAATGGGGTCAAGTGCTTTCCTGTGTCTTTTGAGATAATTATGAAGGTTCTTCCTTTATTCTATGAATGTGGTATATTACATTCATTGATTTTTTTTTATAAATCCCACTTAATTGTGGTATGTAACACATACCACATACATTCATACATGTACTATGAATCCACACGTTGATGGATTCAATTTACTAGTATTTCGTTTGAGATTTTTGCATCTATGCTCACGAAGGACTTTGCTCTATAGTTTCCTCTGCTATCTCAAATTTTTATCGGGGTAATAATGGACTCATAGATGTGTTGAAAAGTGTTTCTCATCTATGTTTTCTGAAAGAGTTTGCAAAGGATTGATATTATTACTTCTTCAAATGTTTGATAAAACATTTGTGTACTTATGTATGTGTAGGAAATTTTTTAATTATTTAATTTATAGGCATAATTTGAAGATATCGTGGGCTCGGTTCCAGACCATTCCAATAAAGTGAGTATCGTAATAAAGAGAGTCACATGAATTTTTCTGGTTTCACAGCACATGTAAAATCTATGTTTACACTATACATGTGCAAAAGCATTATGTCTGAAAAAATGTACATACCCTAATTTAAAAATAATGCTGTTGAACATATAGCACTGATAGACTTGCTCAACACAGGGTTGCCACAAACCTCCAATTTTTAAAAAATGCAGTATCTGCAAAGCTCAACCAAGCAAACTGCAGTAAAATGAGGTATGCCTGTATTTGTTACAGGACAATTTAGATTTTCTATTTCTTCTTGAACCAGTTTTGGTATTTTATTTCTTTCTAGGAATTTGTCCACTTCATCTAAGTGGTCTAGCTGGCATAATTGTGGTCATTGGCATAAAGTTAGTCATTATAATCTTTTTAACATCTATATGGTCCACAGTGATGTCTCCTCTTTCATTCCTGATTTTGGCATTTTTTGAGATTTCTCTCCTTTTTAATTTATAAGTCTAGCTAAAGATTTATCAATTTTTGATCTTTTCAAAGAACCAACTTTTAGTTTCATTACTTTTTTGTATTGTTCCCCTGATTTTTATTTGATTTTTCACTCTAATCTTTATCATTTTTTCCTTCTGCTTGCTTTGGGTTTGATTTTTTTTTCCCCTCCTTTTTCTAGCTCTTAGGGTGGAAACTTTGATTGTTGATCTTAGGTCTTTCTTCTTACACCCACGGTGTATTCAGAAGTTTGTTGTTTTACTTCCAAATATTTGAGAAGTGCCAAAATTTCTTCCTGTTGTTTATTTAATTCTGTTATGTATGGAGAACATACTTTGTGTGATTTCAATCTTTTTAAATGTATTGAGACTTAACTTCATAGTCTAGTATATGATCTATCATGGAGTATATCTGACGGACATGAAAGAATCTGTATTCTGATGGTGTTAAGTAGGGTGTACCATCTATGTCACTTTAAGTCATGGTGCTTGATAGTGTAGCTCATGTTTTGTATGTTTTCTGTCCCGCTGTTCCATGAATTATTTTAAAGGAGTACTGAAATCTCTAACTATAAATGTTGAATTTTCCACTTACTTCAATTCGCTGTTTTCCCTCCATCCATTTTGGATCCCACAGTATTTTCATGATTTTTTATTTATAGCTTACCCGTAGAAAATAGAAGACAACAAGACCATGCCAGGGGAAGACACAGAAGTGGTCTCAATGCCCAAAGGCACATTCTTAACTGCAGCTTCATTCTCTGCCCATTTCACTAAAATGTATTTTAAAGTTCATTCTACATATTTATGCCTCTTTCTCCCCTTTTCTCATCAAAGTTGACACAACCTCCATGGTTTTCTTACACCATTACAAAAATGTTAGCTGCTGTTACAGTTTTACTCTGTACTACGACTCACAAGTTTCATCAGAATATATTAATGACTCCTTTTTACCATTACAGTCTTTCTCAGTCTCCTCAATCCAATGACCTCTATTACTCTTTGACATTCTTTCTGCGTTGGAAATACTCCATCTCCAACATCTCTAATTCTGAATTCTCCTCTCTGACCACAGTGTTTTATCTCCTCCCCCAAAATACATACACCTCTTCCTTCTTAATTTGTGCTAAAATTCTACAAAGACTGGTCTATACATAGGAATCACTTGGAGAACTTTTTTTTTTTTTTTTTTTTTTTTTTTTTTTTTTTGCGGTACGCGGGCCTTGCACTGTTGTGGCCTCTCCCGTCGCGGAGCACAGGCTCCAGACGCGCAGGCTCAGCGGCCATGGCTCACGGGCCCAGCCGCTCCGCGGCATGTGGGATCTTCCCGGACCGGGGCACGAACCCGTGTCCCCTGCATCGGCAGGCGGACTCTCAACCACTGCGCCACCAGGGAACCTGGAGAACTATTTTAAAATAAAGATTCATGCATCCCACCTTAAAACTGCAAATTGAGAGGACAATTCAGAAACACAAAAAGTCTGTGCTTAAAACCAGTTCTACCACTTACTAGCAATGCGACCTTGGCAAGTTACTTAATCTTGCTAAACTGTATCTCCCTCAACTGTGAAATATGGGTAATAGAATCTATTTCACAGAATTAACATGATAACTAAAATAACATACATAAAATGCTTGGCTCATAACAGGCTATTATTATCTCTGAGAATAAGGCTCAGAAATTTGTTGTTTTTTTAAAATGCATCCCAGGAACCAGGTAACTAAGATACTACCTCTCTGTGCCTGAGAACCTTGGTTCCTCATCTTTAAAACAGGAATAATATTACCTACTCCCACAGAACTATCATCAGGATTAAATGAGTTAATGCTGTAAATCACTTTGAACATAACCTGGGGCATAGCAAACACTTTATAAATGTTATTAAATAAATAAATAAATAAAATTATCTCTATATCCTCATCATCTTCTCACTGATATTCTTCTTCTTCTTTCCTCCTCCCCTTCTCTCTTACAGTAAAGATCTCAATCACTAAATTCAGGCTCCTGCTAATATTCATCTCTAAACTTTTGAAATTTTTTCTTTCACTTCCCTGAGATTGACTACCACATTTTTCTTCTTAACTATCTGAAGTTCGATATCCTTACTCTTACTCTTGTTCTCTTCCATTTTAGTTATATCTTCATTTCAGATGATTCCCAAATCTCCCTCTACCATCATACTTTCTCCCAAGCGCCAGAGATGCACTGTCATTGCCTGCAAGAGTGTCTTATCACAGTAAGAACGTGAAAACAGCACAACAGATATTGAGAGTATCGGGGCATGGGGTCAACAAACACCCTTACCAAGCAAACTCTTTATTATCACCTCTCTTCAAAAGGAGGAAAAGGGGGAAAGAAGGAAAAAAGAAAGGTCCTCTTAGTTTCCCTCTTTGTTAACACCACTGTCATTTCTCTGACCTCCCAGGATCACACTCTGTAGTTAGCCGACTCTTCTCAGGCTTGTTCTCCAAATCAACTGCCAAGTCCTATATTATACCACACATCTCATGTCCATTTCCTCTTTTAAACATTTTCATTCCTACCCTCATGTCTTTAAATCTGATCCTCATTATCCTTCACACAGCTTAGTACAACAGCCTCCCAACTGCTTGTCCCGCCTTACACCTCTCACGACAATCTATCCCACAACCCACTACGCTCACTAACACAGAGCTCAATGCCATCATGCTTTTGCTCAAATCCTTCAATGGTGTCCTCCTTGCAAGCAAAATAAACCTGTATATCCTCCTGCCATTCAGCACCTTCCACAACCCAACTGACTTCTGCAGCCTCATTTCCTCTTAGCTGATTTTACATAATTACCATTTAGTTAACCTAGATAATTTCCTGTTCCATAAATAAGTCCCAAGGGTTTTTGTCATGTCTGAGTATATCCTTTTTTCCCCCTGCTTGTGACTACCTCTATCATTAATCAACCATGGGAGAATGAGTTCAAGAAAGTGAATTCAAGTATTAACTTGATTGATTTTTAACAAATTACACGTTCACCATCCAGATGTTACTAATCACAACCCACACGCCCAATGGAGATGCCAACCCCATGCACGAGGAAGCAGAGGCTGGTGTTACACCTTGGAAGTTTTATCTTGTTATGGTGTTATCTCTACCTTCTTTTCTCCCACAGTGGTCTTTTATGTTACTTACCCTTAGTCTTATGATAACAACTAGCTGCCTCTATCCTCGCAACAGATATAAATGTGTAACATGTGCTGGCAGGTAAAACAGACTTTTCTTATCCTCTTTACTACCTGAAGGTCAATATTCCATCAGTAGGCTGACAGACAAATTGAGACTATCAGACAATCAGGGAGCATATCTCCAAAAGATGCTGGCTTTTCTTCTGGTTTTCACATCTTTAACATACTCATTTTAGATTAACATCAGACATTAATAATTCGTATCTCACATGGGGGAAAAAAAGCACATGTGTGAAAATTGTGGGGGAAAAAAAAAAAGCTTCTGATTGATCCAGCTTATATTTTACCAATATATGTGTGTATGTATATATATTTAACTTTTCCTCTGTTTATCTCCTAAACTCCCAACAGAGAGAATAAACATGAATAAGCACATTGTGTGAACAAGCCACGGTCCCTACCTTCTGGGAGGTTACCATCTATCTTAACTGTTTATCTTAACTGTTAACTATGGTATCACTCTCTCATTAAAACCCACACTGTAGTTTGTATCTCTCAAGGATTTCATCTTGTGCTTATTTGCCTTCTCTCCTGCCTCTCAGTGCAAGCCATGCCTTTTCTTTGTGTCTCTGTTAACATCTAGCACAGTGCCTCGAACAAAGTAGATGCTCCCTAGTAGGTTACCTAAATTGAAAGTAAGATGTTTGAAAGGGCAGCTACTTATTGATGTTTTACATTCACAGACAAGCTCCTTGGAGTAGAACTATAACACCCATGGTGAAACTTCAGGCTTTTTGAGGTACATTAATTTACTCACATCACAGGAATACCATTTATTAAATTTCTGCTCCAATGAGATAAGTGCTACCCTAAATGACCTGAAAGAGTTAATGCATCTTGGAAAAGACCCAAATTGCTCTCTGGAGACAGTTTATTCCATTAAGTGGCTACAACCCAGAATTTTCAATTAGCAGTTCAGTTACTAGAGACTCCTTCATACTGGTTATCTCTTATCTGTGAACATTGACACACCTACAAAAAAAACAATGTTTGCTTATAGTTCATTCAAAATGGATTATTTAGGAATAACAAGTGCAGATTCAGACTTGATTAACATTTATTTTGTACCTACTGAGTGCCAGGAACTATGTTAAGTACATTTCCCTTAGGATTTGAGGGGAATATTGTTAAGACTGGGAGACAATGAGATTTACAGGCACTGAGAATACAAAGCACAAGGACAAAGCTGTTCCTTTCTTTAAGGGGTCCACAAAGAAGATTTCAACTGAATTCATCTAAGGCTCTTCAGAATCTGGTTTCTGTCTATTTGATCACATTTTACACCCCTCTGTACAAACTGTGTATATGGTAAATTCAGTAAGGTACTCACTGTTGGCATACATGCCTGTTATACCTACCTAGAATGATCTGCCCACTCGCCTGAAGTCTAGCCTTCCTTAAAGAGCCAGCTCCTACCAAATACACAAAACCTTCCCTGACCAATCTATCTTAGGTCATCTCTCTAAATTCCTACAAGACCCACACTTGATTACCCAGATTTGGCAATTAATCATATACTGCTGGATATTTAACTTTACCTCTACTTATCTCAAGCTCCCAACATGACTTGATGAGAAGGCACTTTGTCTAATACTTCCCTGTATTACCACAGATTCATGCCACGCTGGAATACCTTAACTAAAATCCTTTAAAACTGAAGGAGCAACTGAATATCACTCATTTCTTTACTTAACTCTTGCATCTACAATAAAGATTCCATCTATAAAATAAGCAAAATTCTTCTATCTGAAAATGATGAAATTTTATATATATATATTTCCCTTAAGTAAGATATTAAAATGATTTTAAAAACTTGACAGTTTGGTTAAACAAAAGTAATCCTGTTTTATCAGTTTTGTGTCCAGAAAACAAATTTCCAAATCCATAAGAGGCCTGTGATTATTATATGCTATTTCTACTGAAATATTTTATGTTAATTCAAAACATGGGACTAAGAGATTTCATTTACCTACTACATTTGAGGTTAGCCTATAATTTAAAAGATTAACCAATTAACTGCACGGCTGGTTTAAGTAAGTTTATAGTAAACATAGAAACTCTAGGGTCCAAAAATGGAGAACTACTTCATCGATATTTCTGGCATCGAATTTAATTATTTCAGATCAATTTTTCTATTTAAATTTATTTTTCCCACACACTACTTTGTTTTATTTTTATCTTTTATTTAAAAGAAATATATGCTCATAAAAATTTTACCTGGTATGGAAACATGTAAAGATTCAAGTATTCTTTAATAATACTGTTATATACAATATATTTTAAAGATTTGCCTTTGTTGATACTTTCATTATTTTCTCCTGTCATGCCTCTCAATGCTAATAAGCAGTGTTCTGCACAAAGTACCTATGAAATGCATTATATGCATCTATCAGAGAGCCCAATTCTATAGGCAAGTGAATAAAACCTACCAGATTGGCAGCATATGGTCCAATAGGATCCTCTGGGCTTTTAACTATTTACTTCCCATTTTCCATACATCATAGCACATCTCAATTTGTTGATTATGCTATACTGACCTGCTCCAACACATTTACCTCTTCCCTTCTGTCCTCACAACCCAAGGGCAATATCTCAATAGCTGAAACGCCTGAAAGTTTAGAAAGAAGTTGCATACCTGAAAAATTTCTCTCTCCAAAGTGTACATCTTTTAATTTGAACTCTCAAAAAGACTACCCCACCCCGTAGAAGAATGCAATTTAAAAAAATGCATATACTCTATGCTTTCACTTATATGTGGAAACTAAAATATAAAACAAATGAGTAACTATAACAAACAGAAACAGAATCACAGATACAGGGAACAGACTGGTGGTTGCCAGAAGGGAGGGGATGAGGGGCAGGAGCAAAATGGGTAAGCGGGATTAAGAGGTACAAACTACTAGGTATAAAATAGGTAAGTTACAAGGATGTAATGTACAGCACAGGGTATATAGCCAGTATTTTATAATAACTTTACATGGAGTATAATCTCTAAAAATATCAAACTACTAGGTTGTACACCTGAAACTAACATAATATTGTAAGTCACCTATACACTTCAAAAAAAAAATGCAGTGTGGTAGGATGATTAACCTGATTCCTTACAACCTGAGAATGAATGTTTGTAAACATGACTTCAGAACATCAGAGGGAGGGAGGAGCCTAGCTCTCCTAGTTATGCAAATTGCTACAGCTCCACCTAATTTATCCTTAGCCCTATTCTACCACTGGGTAACTAGCTCATACCATATAGCAAGTCATAGGAAAGAAAAAGACAACATGCTATTTAAATACCAACCAGGTTAACTCAGAAGCAATATAATACAATTCATGTACCTCATGTTCTCTGCTAATTGCTTAAGACATCCAGCTATGGAGAAGACAGCAACAGTAGCCAGGCCCTAGTCTTCTGTAAATGCCAGCTCTTAATAACGAACTCCAAAAAGGTCTTAATCGCATTTACCAAGAGCTCATGAACTTTAAAAGTTGTTAATCAGATTTCCATGTAAATGGAATGACGATTAAAGGTTAAGTACAGATTTCTGAAATTTCAGAAGTTAGAATATATTGTCCTTCACAGGGGAAATAAAAAAAAAAAAACGATCAGTCTTGACAGGAACTAAACATCTTAATTAAACGTGCAGAAGTACCATGCTTATTTTTACGTGAAGTTCTATTTTCAAATGTCAAAGTTAATCATGCACTTGACTAAAAACGTGCAATATTCACTCCGCCAGAGAAGAACTGCCTTAATATTCTTTTCTAAGACAACATCTGAAGGTCTCCAAAAATTTCTCTGGTGTCCCCTCAGACCTTATCCCTTCCTGTGCTGTGTGAAAACCTGAGAATCACAGTGAAATGCCTTCTACAGAGAGATCTTAATTGCTCTCCATATAAGGAGTAATCGAAAGCCACACATTTTCAATCAAGACGGCTTCATATTTATGTGGCTCAGGAGAAACACGAGGTGCTTCCTCCATAAATTTGCTGCACCTGTGTCCCTGGAGTGACATGTTGACAAATGAACATGACATCTCCTCACACTCCAATAAGAATTTATGATTCTTTGAAAGAATATATTTGATCAATTATAGTGTCATCACAGTTGAAAGCAAAACCACATCTTTGGAGTGCACTTCACTGAATTTGTGAGTGTTTGTATACAGCAATAGGATAAATGGCAGATCCCAAACCCCAGATCAGGTCCTCATTCCAGCTTTAATACTCAATCTCAGATTCTCCAGCTTAAGAGGAGCTGGGTACAACCACCGCTGAGTACGATAATGACTAAGATAAACAGCTACGTAGTGCTCTAGACAAAATATCTGCAGAACTCAAAACTGTAAATCATTTGCAGTGTACTACCTAGCCAGTAAAAATAATTATTCTTTAATCTAGGTACACATTTAGGGAAGGAAAAATATCCCTCTGCAATCCAACTCTTTTTCTGCTTTTGTCTCTGATTATACTTCTAATTCTCCCTTATTTTATTCCTTCTAAACATCTGAGAAAAGTTCAGTGTTTGCTCAATACAAAGTACCTACAACACACTTAAAAGGAAAAGCATGGGTTCTTAGTGTTACTACCAGAGCTACAACTACCAGTGCTGTTAGAAGTATTTCTAATAATCATAGTATCAGGATTACTTTTCTCTAAAGAACAAACCAAAACTCGTGCATTTTTAAAAAAAATCCGTAAGTGAAAATGTAACACAATATACTGGTTAGCCAATTTAAGATGAAAAAAAGAAGAAGCAGAGAAGAATTTTTAAATGGTTATTTTGGAAAATGCTTCTGCTAAATTATGAGGTCCTTTTAGCAGCATCTGTAGTTGCCTCGCGAGGGCTGGAACAACAAGGGGATACACCAACTTCCAGGGGATAGTTTCAGAATTTTACATTTGACTCAATCCACCTGGTGTAAGACTTTGAATAAGGAATCTGATTGAGAAAATGACCCCACTCAACGTGGGGAGCTCTAAGCTGCAGGAAGGTGGGTGTGCTGAGCTACCACACTTGCTTCTTTCTAGTGCCCCTCTGTCACCAACAGCACACAGTAAGGCACCTGATTAAGAGTTACAACATTAGTCTGTGAGAATTTCAGTAGAAGTCTCATTTCCCCCAAAGAAGCATACATTGAGTCTTACTGTGTATGTGCGTATGTGTGTGCGTGTGTGTGTGTACACACACACGCGCACACGATGAATAGCAACTGAATTAATGTTTTTTATGAAGATGAAAACCATAAGCCCGGCCTCATTAGTACCCTGTTCTCCTAAAGTAGTTTTACCCAACAAGATAATCAGGACAGGGCATCAATAAAGACAGAACACAAAATTCCTAGGAACTGGTCTTTAAAACAACCCCATACAACCATTACCACCACAATATCCACCACAGGCCTCTCGTCAGACTGACGTCTCTCTAGTGTCTAACAAAATCAGTTAAGCTCATTCCAATAGCTATGCCTTTATATATAGAATTCTACTAATTTGAAAACCCATCTCATTCCCCTCTGCTACATCAAATTCAACCAACCACCTCTCAAGGCCCAGCACAAACATCCACTTTTCATTGATATTTCTATTCATTCCACAAACATTTCTGAGTGCAAGGCACGGGACATACACAGATGCATAAGACAGTTTATGCCCCAAAGTAGTTCCTAGCATTGCTCAATGGTCTTCCATTCCTTTGAACTACAGCATTTAGTTTCTCTGTTGGCTTACACAAATAATTCTGTAAATAAAATTAACCTTTAAAATATTATAAACATGACGCCAAAGTATATATTCAAAAATCGTACCACTAAAACAAATGAGCTTCCAGCCGCTGACTCGACTCATATCTTTGTTCTCCATATTCTCTGGCTTGTTGCTGTAATTTCCTTTATTAGATAGTATTGATGAGTGCCTTCTATGTGCTAGGCACTAATGTAAGTACCTTCATTTGTCACCTCACTGGCTATGTGGAGTGACCCATTTCTCCACATCACCTAACATGTTCTTCAACCATGGGCTCTGATACCTGATTCTCTACTGGTAGCAGCTGCAGCACAATAGTAAGCTCTGAGAACTCGAGAAGGCACATCTATCTACCTTCAAGTACAAGATGATTATCTGCACCATCCAGAGCAGCTCGTGGAGCTCAACTGATGATGTCTGTTAAGTTTTCTCTTATCAGAGACACTGATTAGACAGAATAGAAACTAGTTTGCTATTATTACCCAATTTACCAGAGTAACTCCACCGGAAGTTCCTCTCCCTCCTGAGGGTGTTCAATTACATGATCACATGAATGTAAATGATGATGGTGTGCTCCATAAAGGCAACAGAACTTACCATTCCTGAGAGCGATGTACTTCCAGGTGGGGAAGATATAATAATTAGTGACTATTTTGTTGGCCTTGGTACAGCTATTCTTTCTTCTGGACCCATGAGGCCATTATCTAAACATTTTCTAGCTGCATGTTGACCCCTCTGGAATCTGGTGACCCATATGAATACAGTGATTCTAGGATTCAGTTACAGTAACTCGTTAATGACCACGTATAGGCTGAAATACAGTAGCTTTCATGTCCTTTGCTTTTACCTTCAACTGAAAAACACATATTCCCATTAAATAATACCTTACATGGAAAAAGGCAGAATACACCTAGACTGAATACAGCATGTAGCACAGCAACCAAAGACATTCTGATTTAGCAAACATGAAAGGAAACAGACTGCTCACAAAATTAATTTCTTATAATTTATATTCTCAGAGAATGAAGCTATTATAATCAATAATTCTCAGATTAATAAATAATATAGGTTAAGATTTGGGACATGATAGGCAGGGCAAGAACTGCACCGTGCATGTTTCATGGAATTCTGTTACTTTTGCTGATTGAAACGTGGCAAGGACCATAAATAGATCATTCAACTTTTAAGTCAAAATATCAGTAAGGTAAAACTCATAAACCGATGGACTGTCAATTATGCATACAATACATGCATTTTTATTAACATCTTTATTGGAGTATAACTGCTTTACAATGGTGTGTTAGTTTCCGCTTTATAACAAAGTGAATCAGCTAAACATATGTATATGTTCCCATATCTCTTCCCTCTTGCGTCTCCCTCCCTCCCACCCTCCCTATCCCACCCCTCTAGGTGGGCACAAAGCACCAAGGTGATCTCCCTGTGCTATGCCCATCTTGCCCCTAGGTTCTTCATAACCTTTTTTTTTTTTAGATTCCATATATATACGTTAAAATACAGTATTTGTTTTTCTCTTTCTGACTTACTTCACTCTGTATGACAGACTCTAGGTCCATCCACCTCACTACAAATAAATCAGGTTCGTTCCTTTTTATGGCTGAGTAATATTCCATTGTATACATGTGCCACATCTTCTTTATCCATTCATCTCGTGATGGACACTCTGGTTGTTTCCATATCCTGACTACTGTAAATAGAACTGCAATGAACATTTTGGTGCATGACTCTTTTTGAATTATGGTTTTCTCAGGGTATATGCCCAGTAGTGGTATGGTAGTTCTATTTTTCGTGGGTTTTTTTTCTTTTTTTCGGGTACGCGGGCCTCTCACTGTTGTGGCCTCTCCCATTGCGGAGCACAGGCTCCAGACACTCAGGCTCAGCGGCCATGGCTCATGGGCCCAGCCGCTCCACGACATGTGGGATCTTCCCGGACCAGGGCACAAACCCACGTCCCCTGCATCGGCAGGCGGACTCTCAACCACTCGGCCACCAGGGAAGCCCTATTTTTAGTTCTTTAAGGAACCTCCATACTGTTCTCCATAGTGGCTGTATCAATTTACATTCCCACCAATAGTGCAAGAGGGTTCCCTTTTCTCCACACCCTCTCCAGCATTTACTGTTTGTAGATTTTTTGATTATGACCATTCTGACCAGTGTGAGATGATATCGCACTGTAATTTTCATTTGCATTTCTCTCATGATTAATGATGTTGAGCATTCTGTCATGTGTCTGTTGACAATCTGAATATCTTCTTTGGAGAAATGTCTATTTCGGTCTTCTGCTCATTTTTGGATTGGGTTGTTTGTTTATTTAATGGTGTGCTGCATGAGCTGCTTGTAAATTTGAGAGATAAATCCTTTGTCAGTTGCTTCATTTGCAAACATTTTCTCCCATTCTGAGGGCTGTCGTTTGGTCTTGTTTATGGTTTCCTTTGCTGTGCAAAAGCTTTTAAGTTTCATTAGGTCCCATTTGTTTATTTTTGTTTTTATTTCCATTTCTTTAGGAGATGGGTCAAAAAGGATCTTGCTGTGATTTATGTTATGGAGTGCTCTGCTTATGTTTTCCCCTAAGAGTTTGATGGTGTCTGGCCTTACATTTAGGTCTTTAATCCACTGTGAGTTTATTTTTGTGTATGGTGTTAGGGAGTGTTCTAATTTCATTCTTTTACATGTAGCTGTCCATTTTCCCAGCACCACCTATTGAAGAACTCCGTCTTTCCTCCACTATATATTCTTGCCTCCTTTATCAAAGATAAGATGACCATATGTGCATGGGTTTATCTCTGGGCTTGCTATCCTGTTCCATTGATCTATATTTCTCTTTCTGTGCCAGTACCATACTGTCTTGATTACTGTAGCTTTGTAGTATAGTCTGAAGTCAGGGAGCCTGATTCCTCCAGCTCCATTTTTCTTTCTCAACATTGCTTTGGCTATTCGGGGTCTTTTGTGTTTCCATACAAATTGTGAAATTTTTTATTCTAGTTCTGTGAAAAATGCCAGAGGTAGTTTGATAGGGATTGCATTGAATCTGTAGATTGCTTTGGGTAGTAGAGTCACTTTCACAATGTTGATTCTTCCAATCCAAGAACATGGTATCTTTCTCCATCTATTTGTATCATCTTTAATTTCTTTCGTCAGTGTCTTATAATTTTCGTCATATAACTCTTTTGTCTCCTTAGGTAGGTTTATTCCTAGATATTTTATTCTTTTTGTTGCAATGGTCAATGGGAGTGTTTTCTTAATTTCACTTTCAGATTTTTCATCATTAGTGTATAGGAATGCTAGAGATTTCTGTGCATTAATTTTGTATCCTGCTACTTTACCAAATTCATTGATTAGCTCTAGTAGTTTTCCAGTAACATCTTTAAGCTGAGGGATTTTGTCAGTAGTAGATCTGCCCTACAAGAAATGCTAAAAGGAGGCTTTTAGGCTAAAATAACACTAAACAGAAAATTGAAGCCATATCAAAAAATAACTCAAAAAAAAAGAAAGAAGAAAAAAAATAAAGAACTCTGGTAAAAGTAACTACACTGGTAAATATAAGAGCCAGTATTATTGTATTTTTGGTTTGTAGCTCCCCTTTTTGTCTTTTTGTGTCATATGTGACAACACGCAAATGAATAAACCAATCATTATGTCTGTTTTAATGGGCACACAATATACAAAGGTATATTAAAATTTGTGACAATAACAAGGTGGGGACTGAGCTTTATAGGAACAGAGTTTTTGTATGTTATTGAAGCTAATTTCTGGTCCTGGGCTCTTGTTTCTTGGAATATTTTTAATCACAGTTTCAATTTCAGTGCTTGTGATTGGTCTGTTCATATGTTCTATTTCTTGCTCGTTCAGTCTCGGAAGGTTGTGCATTTCTAAGAATTTGCATTTATTCCAGGTTGTCCATTTTATTGGCATAGAGTTGCTTGTAGTAATCTCTCATGAACTTTTGTATTTCTGCAGTGTCAGTTGTTGTTTCTCCTTTTTCATTTCTAATTCTATTGATTTGAGTCCTCTCCATTTTTTTCTTAATAAGTCTGGCTAATGGTTTATCAATTTTTTTAATTTTCTCACAGACCCAGCTTTTAGTTTTATTGATCTATGCTATCGTTTCCTTCATTACATTTTCATTGATTTCTCATCTGATCTTTATGATTTCTTTCCTTCTGCTAACTTTGGGATTTTTTTGTTCTTCTTTCTCTAATTGCTTTAGGTGTAAGGTTAGGTTGCTTATTTGAGATGTTTCTTAAGGTAGGACTGTATTGCTATAAACTTCCCTCTTAGAACTGCTTTTGCTGCATCCCATAGGTTTTGGATCATCGTGTTTTCATTTTCATTTGTTTCTACGCATTTTTTGATTTCCTCTGATTTCTTCAGTGATCTCTTGGTTATTAAATAGTGTATTGTTTAGCCTCCAAGTTTTGTATTTCTTACAAAATTTTTCCTGCAATTGATATCTAGTCTTATAGCATTGTGGTCAGAATAGATACTTGATACAAGGTCAATTTTCCTAAATTTATGAAGGCATGATTTGTGACCCAGGATATGATCTATCCTGGAGAATGTTCCACGAGCACGTGAGAAGAATGTGCATTCTGGTGTTTTTGGATGGAATGTCCTATAAATATCAAATAAGTCCATCTTGTTTAATGTATCATTTAAAACTTGTGATTCCTTATTTATTTTCATTTTGGATGATCTGTCCATTGGTGAAAGTGGGGTGTTAAAGTCCCCTACTATGATTGTGTTACTGTCGATTTCCCCTTTTATGGCTGTTAGCATTTGCCTTATGTATTGAGGTGCTCCTATGTTGGGTGCATAAATATTTACAATTGTTATATCTTCTTCTTGGACTGATCCCTTGATCATTATGTAGGGTCCTTCTTTCTCTCTTGTAAGTCTTTGTTTTATAGTCTATTTTGTCTGATATGAGAATTACTACTCCAGTTTTCTTTTGATTTCCAGTTTGATTAATATGTGTCTTGGCGTGTTTCTCCTTGGATTTATCCTTTTTGGACTCTCTGTGCTTCCTGGACTTGATTAACTATTTCCTTTCCTATATATATATTTTGTGTGTGTGTGTGTGTGTGTGTGTGTGTGTGTGTGTGTGTGTGTGCACTGTAAATATGTCCTGCCACTCCCTTCTGGCTTGCAGTTTCTGCTGAAGGATCAGCTGTTAACCTTATGAGGACTCCCTTATGTGTTTTTTGTTGTCTTTCCCTTGCTGCTTTTAATATTTGTTCTTTTATTTAATCTTTGATAGTTTGATTAATATGTGTCTTGGCGTGTTTCTCCCCCAAGCTCCAGACACGCAGGCTCAGCAGCCATGGCTCACGGGCCTAGCCGCTCCACGGTATGTGGGATCTTCCCAGACTGGGGCACGAACCCGCGTCCCCTGCATCAGCAGGCGGACACTCCACCACTGCGCCACCAGGGAAGCCCTCCTTCCCATATAGGGAAGCTTTCAAATATAATCTCTTCAAATATTTTCTCAGTCCCTTTCTTTTGCTCTTCTTCTTCTGGGACCCCTATAATTCGAATGTTGGTGCATTTAATGTTGTCCCAGAAGTCTCTGAGACTGTCCTCAATTCTTTTCATTCTTTATTCTGCTCTGCAGCAGAATAAATTCATTTCCACTATTTTATCTTCCAGGTCACTTATCCGTTCTTGTGTCTTAGTTATTCTGCTATTGATTCCATCTAGAGTATTTTTAATTTCATTTATTGTGTTGTTCATCATTGTTCGCTCTTTAGTTCTTCTAGGTCCTTGTTAAACGTTTCTTGTATTTTCTCCATTCTATTTCCAAGATTTTGGATCATCTTTACTATCATTACTCTGAATTCTTTTTCAGGTAGGCTGCCTATTGCCTCTTCATTTGTTTGGTCTGTTGGGTTTTTACCTTGCTCCTTCATCTTCTGCATATTTCTCTGTCTTCTCATTTTGTTTACCTTACTGTGTTTGGGGTCTCCTTTTTGCAGGCTTCAGGTTCATAGTTCCCATTGTTTTTGGTGTCTTCCCCCAGTGACTGAGGTTGTTTCAGTGGGTTTTGTAGGCTTCCTGTTGGAGGGCACTGGTGCCTGGGGTCTCCTTTTCGCAGGCTGCAGGTTCCTAGTTCCCGTTGTTTTTGGTGTCTGTCCCCAGTGGCTACGCTGGTTCAGTGGGTTCTGTAGGCGTCCTGGTAGAGGGGAGTAGTGCCTGTGTTCTGGTGGATGAGGCTGGATCTTGTCTTTCTTTTGGGCAGGTCCACGTCTGGTGGTGTGTTTTGGGGTGTCTGTGGCATTATTATGATTTTAGGCAGCCTCTGTGCTAATGAATGGGGTTATGTTCCTGTCTTGCTAGTTGTTTCGCATAGGGTGTCCAGCACTGTAGCTTGCTGGTCGTTGAGTGGAGCTGGGTCTTGGCATTGAGATGGAGATCTGTGGGAGATTTTCGCTGTTTGATATTACGTGGAGCTGGGAGGTCTCTTGTGGACCAGTGTCCTGAACTTGGCTCTCCCACCTCAGTGGCACAGCCCTGATGCCTGGCTGGAGCACTAAAAGCCTATCCTCTACACGGCTCAGAATAAAAGGGAAGAAAAAAAGAAAGAAAGAAGATAAAATAAAATAAAGTAAAATAAAATAAAAAATAATTATTAAGGAAAAATTTTTTAATTAAAAAAAAAAAACCTTGACTGACAGAACCCTAGGACAAATGGTAAAAGCAAAGCTACACAGACAAAATCTCACACAGAAGCATACACATACACACTCACAAAAAGAGAAAAAGGGAAAAAATATATATATATATCTTTGTTCCCAAAGGCCACCTCCTCAATTTGGGATGATTCGTTATCTATTCAGGTATTCCACAGATGCAGGGTACATCCAGCTGATTGTGGAGATGCAATTCGCTGCCCCTGAGGCTGCTGGGAGAGACTTCCCTTTCTCTTCTTTGTTCACACAGCTCCTGGGGTTCAGCTTTGGATTTGGCTCTGCCTCTGCGTGTAAGTCACCTGAGGGCGTCTGTTCTTTGCTCAGACAGGACGGGGTTAAAGGAGCAGCTGATTCGAGGGCTCTGGCTCACTGAGGCCAGGGGAAGGGAGGGGTCCTAATGCGGGGCGAGCCTGCAGCGTCAGAGCCTGCAGTGACATTGCACCAGCCAGAGGCGCGCCGTGCCTCCTCCCGGGGAAGCTGTCCCTGGATCCTGGGACCCCGGCAGTGGCGGGGCTGCACTGGCTCCCAGGAGGGGAGGTGTGGAGAGTGACCTTTGCTTGCACACAGGCTTCTTGGTGGCGGCAGCAGCAGCCTTAGCGTCCCATGCCCGTCTCTGGGGTCTGCACTGAAAGCCATGGCTCGCGCCCGTCTCTGGAGCTCCTTTAAGTGGCGCGCTTAATCCCCTCTCCTCGCGCACCAGGAAACAAAGAGGCAAGAAAAAGTCTCTTGCCTCTTCAGGAGCTCCAGACTTTTTCCCAGACTCCCTCCCGGCCAACCGTGGCGCACTAGCCCCCTTCAGGCTGTGTTCATGCAGCCAACCCCAGTCCTCTCCCTGGGATCCGACCTCCTTAGCCCAAGCCTCAGCTCTCAGACCCCCTGCCCATCACGGCGGGGGAGCAGACAAGCCTCTCGGGCTGGTGAGTGCTGGTCGGCACCGATATTCCGTGAGGGAATCTCTCCGCTTTGCCCTAAGGGCCTTCCTCGTGTGTGGAAACCTTTCATCCTTCCCAGCTCCCTCCCACTGATGCAGGTCCCGTCCCTATTCTTTTGTCTTTGTTTTTTCTTTTTTCTTTTGCCCTACCCAGGTACATGGGGAGTTTCTTGCCTTTTGGGAGGTCTGAGGTCTTCTGCCAGCGTTCAGTAGGTGTTCTGTAGGAGTTGTTCCACATGTAGATGTATTTCTGATGTATTTGTGGGGAGGAA
>NC_041218.1:19995617-20016152 GCF_002837175.3 Physeter macrocephalus
GCTCCCTCCCACTGGTGCAGGTCCCGTCCCTATTCTTTTGTCTTTGTTTTTTCTTTTTTCTTTTGCCCTACCCAGGTACATGGGGAGTTTCTTGCCTTTTGGGAGGTCTGAGGTCTTCTGCCAGCGTTCAGTAGGTGTTCTGTAGGAGTTGTTCCACATGTAGATGTATTTCTGATGTATTTGTGGGGAGGAAGGTGATCTCCACGTCTTACTCTTCTGCCATCTTGAAGCTCTCCCCGCTATACGTGCAGTTTTAAAGGTGCAGTCAGCACTTTCCTATCCAGACGGTCACCAGCTCAGCCTTATCTCTCAATACTGGTTCACATATACATCTACCACTTCAATTTTCAGATTCATCAACTGTAAAAGAGCTTTCAAAAAAACCTAAAACTCTCCATAATAAAAAGGTTCTACCGGTAACAACTTTAGGAAATAAAGATTATTATTTTGTCTCATGTGTCAACAATAAATGAACTAAAAATCAATGATATGAATCTAGATGGTGGTATTCCTAAGCTTTGTCAAAGATGAGCTGAGGGGGCTTCCCTGGTGGCGCAGTGGTTGAGAGTCCGCCTACCGATGCAGGGGACACTGGTTCGTGCCCCGGTCTGGGAGGATCCCACAGGCTGCGGAGCAGCTGGGCCCGTGAGCCATGGCCGCTGAGCCTGTGCGTCTGGAGCCTGTGCTCCGCAATGGGAGAGGCCTCAACAGTGAGAGGCCCGCGTACCCGAAAAAAAGAAAAAAAAAAAAGATGAGCTGAGGGCTTCCCTGGTGGCACAGTGGTTGCGCGTCCGCCTGCAGATGCAGGGGACACGGGTTCGTGCCCCAGTCCGGGAAGATCCCACATGCCGCGGAGCGGCTGGACCCGTGAGCCATGGCCACTGAGCCTGCGCGTCCAGAGCCTGTGCTCCGCAATGGGAGAGGCCACAACAGTGAGAGGCCCGCGTACCGCAAAAATAATAATAATAATAAAATAATAATAATAATAATCACATATTGCCACCTTAGAAATATGCTCTATTCTTAGCAGGGAAGGAGTCTGGTGTTTCATAACCTTCAGCCTAACAACAAAACAAAACAAACCTTCTTAAGGAATAAAGGTAGTTTTGGAGAAATAATTAAAAACATAATACAAAACATAAAAACAAGGGGTTGTTTTAGTACAGAAGAAATTTCCTTTTAGAAATGAATTAAGGAAAAAAACACCTCCTTATCTACTGGAAACTGAATATTTAGAATGTCTCCAGTCCAGTTATGTGTAAATAGGGCTAAAAATGTAATAGTAGCCTGTCTCTAGTTTTCTTTAAGATTGACATTTAAAAGCAGCCTGAACAACACAATTTAGAACTTAATCATATATTGTCTTGAAATGTCAGTGCTGTTAAAAATAACATTAGTTTGATCTCAACTAGGATGCAATCTAAGAACACTGTCTTATACTTTTTCTTTATCTCCTGCATTATCTATAGAGGTTGCTCAATTCAAATGACACGAATAAAGCACTTTTTACATAAAAGGAAATCATCCTGCTTTCAAAATAAAGTTGTGTGTTTAACATACAGCTCTTAACTGTATAAGAGTTACATACTGTAAAGAAAACTTCTTAAAGCAAAATATACCCTCTTTGCTAAAACAGCTAATTACCAAGAGATGATGCTTTTAGTATATAGAATATTCCCTTTAAAGCATGTTTTTAAAATTACTTATATGTTTATGATAAATTTTCCTTAGAAAATTTTGTTAAAATAAATAGGAAAAAAATTAAGGAGGTTCTCTGGATGCTTCATTAATAAGTAACCCAAACGTTAATCACTAATTTCAGATAAACAACTTTTTAATTAAGTGAAAATATCAAGCTTGAAATTTTCAATACAGATTTTTTTTTTTTTTTTTTTTGTGGTACGCGGGCCTCACACTGCTGTGGCCTCTCCCGTTGCGGAGCACAGGCTCCGGACGCGCAGGCCCAGCGGCCATGGCTCACGGGCCCAGCCGCTCCGCGGCATGTGGGATCCTCCCAGACTGGGGCGCGAACCCGGTTCCCCTGCATCGGCAGGCGGACGCGCAACCACTGCGCCACCAGGGAAGCCCCAGATTTTTAAAGGATTAAAAATCTATCCGTTATTTTCTAAGAGCAAATGTAAAGAGAAAAGGGAAAGACTTTCTTTTGACAATACCTTGAAAACGTAAAGTAAATGCAATTCCAAAAGCGTAAGTAGCATCAGTGTTCCATGCTATCAATTATCACCCAGAATTTTTACTATGGAACTTTCTACTATATTCCACAACGAATCTGGTCAACCAATGTTATTAAAATCATTGAGCACTATTGTAAGAAGAAATATATCTGCTTTCATATAAAATGATTTCTATAACCCTGCTGTCTTATTTATAATTTGCAGTGATTTTTTACTCTCACAGCCTACTACAGATTTTTCTTAGTGATTTATGTTAGGCTCTTGTAAAGTCTCATTCATATTTATGGTTTATTCTCCTCCCAGAAAAGATCCATTCCATGTATATGTGTCATGATAAACTTACAGGCTGACAGAGGGCAAACACACATGGAGCTTACATAATGGAAAGGAAACTGATAAACAATCAGTGATGCCATTATAAGGTACTTTTCACACAGGAAAAAAACAGAAAAGGGACAAGAGAATTGAACTAAGCTCACGTGACAGAATTTTAAACTGACATATATTTCAAAGTGTCCATATATTGCTCATTTGCTCAGAGTAAACACAAAGGTTAGTACCTCACATACGTAACATTTTGTTGGCTATTCTGTCATTATTGCTAAGAACATGTCTCCACAGTATGCATTTGTTAGACTGTCAGCTGCTGTCAACAGCCCTTAATGGTGGAGAATCAAAGCAACCCACTTGAAAATAAATGTTATAGGGGAAAAACCCCTCTTACCTAGAATCAATGAGCATTAGCTACTCTGGACATATGTGACGGGCAGAGAGCTGAAGGTTGGGTGGGTATGAAGAAGGCAGTGGTTGAGGTTGGCAAGATGACTCTTGGCCCCTCTCTACGCCTGGGCTGTGCCACCGTTCTGCCTCTTTGGTCACCAGCTTTCCCCTCAGACACAACATGTACTGCTTCTCATCACCATACATAACACTTCCCTGTATTTCTTAGATTCTATAATACAGATTTTCTCACATTTTAACATATCTAAAATAATTATGTCTTTAAAAATAGTTATCAACACTCGTTTTACAATAGATGAACACATTTAAGGTACTTTTCCTTTTTTTCCCTAATCTTAAACTTCTTAATGTTTTAGATAAAGGAAATGAAATATTCACTAATACTGCTGCTATAGGGACTATTTTTGTTTTATTTTAAATTTATTTATTTATTTATTTATTTTTGGCTGCGTTGGGTCTTTGTTGCTGCATGCGGGCTTTCTCTAGCTGCTGCGAGCGGGGGCTACTCTTCTTTGCGGTGCATGGGCCTCTCATTGCAGTGGTTTCTCTCGTTGTGGAGTACGGGCCCTAGGAGCACGGGCTCTAGGAGCACGGGCTTCAGTAGTTGTGGCTCTCAGGCTCAGTAGTTGTGGCTCTTTGGCTCTAGAGCACAGGCTCTGTAGTTGTGGCGCACAGGCTTAGTTGCTCCACAGCATGTGGGATCTTCCTGGACCAGGGCTCGAACCCGTGTCCCCTGCATTGGCAGGCGGACTCCCAACCACTGTGCCACCGGGGAAGCCCATATAGGGACTATTTCTAATCTAAGCTTTATCCCTCTTCCTTCCTCACCGCTTTTCTTCTTTATTTCATTTTATTCTGTCTTCAGCTGTTTCTTTCATGTGAAAAGCTAGGCTGTTCAACAAATCACAGTGCACTGGACTGAATATTAGAGCTTCGGGCTTCCCTGGTGGCGCAGTGGTTGCGCGTCCGCCTGCCGATGCAGGGGAACCGGGCGCGTCCGGAGCCTGTGCTCTGCAACGGGAGAGGCCGCAGCAGAGGGAGGCCCGCGTACCGCAAAAAAAAAAAAAAAAAAAGAATATTAGAGCTTCACCTCTTCTCAGTAGTAGGAGAAAAATGTCTAAAAGCAACACAATAATGTGAATATACTTAACACTACTGAGTTGTACACGTAAAAATGGTTAAGATGGTAAATTTTATGTTATGTGTTTTTATCACATTTGAAAAAAATTCTTAAAAAAGTTAAAGTAAGACAACAGGTCATTCTGGAATCATCCCAGTATACAGCTGTCTTCTTGACTCAAAATCATTGACCTCTTTTCACCACATCAGTCAGGTATGGGCTGAGCAGGTCTAACTGATCAACACACTGTAAGCTAGCAGCATGCTGGAGACCTTACTCAAAAAAGGTCAGAATTGGTGCTCCATTTCACATTCTCTCCCTAGCATGGCAGTTCACTGATGGGCAGCCACCATCTCAAATCCATAAGTAAATCCCTTTAACTCTTCCTCTGACTCAAAGTTTTTAAATAATATATGCTTAGAGATATACAAATATACAAATAGGAAAATCTACAAATAGGGAAAAAAAATGAAATTTTTTAATACTATTAGTCTATCAAATGAATGAAAGGAAAATTCATTTGGTCAAGAATGAAAGAAAAATGTCTTATATTAATAAATAAAATATTAGTAAATTACCTAAATTAATAGTTATATTAATCTGTGTTTAAAACAGACATTTAAAATCCCATTTAAAGCTGAAGAAAGTAGATTAAAAGATGATCTTGCCCTAAGTTACAAGTCAACAGGAAATCTATAAGTAGAAATGACAAACCAACATCAGACTTTCAAGTTAAAATGTAAAGACGGTATTTGGCCAGTAGTACCCCACACAATCTCTCCCACATACTCATTAAAATACCTATGAGTGCAAAAGAAGACCAAAAAAACCTCACAATGCCAAAACTCTGAACCCACACACAACTACTACCAGAATCTTTAAAGAATTTCCACTAAATACAGGTTGATGGAATAGGGATTAAAACCTACACCTTTTTGGTTTAAACTTAATAGTAACTGCTGCACCAATGGAAGGAAATTGAGTCTGCTCACGTGGAAATAGGTACAGAAAGACGTTCCCACTCTCCCACTGTCTGTACTCTCCAAACCAAACAAAACTGGGCAACCATTCACTATTACATAGATGCTGGCTTTAGAGGCAGCTAGCCCTCCTGCTTACCACCCGACACAAACACTTCTTATCCAATATCCGAAACAGCACTTCAAATTCATCAATATGCTACAAAGTAGAACAAGACTGGCAATGGAGCTCTGACAAATAGAATCTTCTTATGTAAAAGACTGTAGATAAAGACAAAAATAATCATGGAAGATGCATTTATGTTTATTATAATGTGTCATCTATTTTCTATGTACCAGGGAGTCAGGTAGTAATGGAGGATGAAGATTCCATCTCAAGGAAGTAGATTTACATTATATGAAAACTAGGAACTGAGTTGGCAGACATAAACATAAAATTGACTTCTAGCAATAAAACTCAGAAAATGATTTCATTAGTACCCAAATGTTTAAGTAATAGGTTAAGAAGCAGTCTTCATATTGGAACAGTCGGCAAAAATTAGGTCTAGAGGAACTTCCTCTCATTTGAGAATGAGTAAACAGGAAAAAGAAAAAAGAAAAAGTGAGGAAGAGATACAGTTCAAGAAACTAGAAACAAGAAAGTTTCAATAAATTCTGGCATCTTCAAGTAGCATGTAAAAAGAACACATGACCTCTTGCAATAGTAAAAGAAAACATTAAAGAGAAAAAAGGCTGAAAAGACACCAGGATAAAATAAAAACAAAGGAAAGATGAGAAAAACTACAAAGAAAATAAAACATCATAGCGGAAGAGAGAGCTATAATAAAAGGACAAAGGTAATCAGTGATATTCCATCAAGTACAATCAGAGGTATAAAAAACAAACTTGAGAAGTACTTCCAAGTGTAGAGTGGGAAACAACAAAGGTGGAAAAGGTTGAGAACAGATGATATGGAGATTTGAGAACAAGGTTTTAATCCAAGAATTCAGAAACATTTTTTTAAAAAGATATATGTGTACACGCTCACACACACACACACCTTGAAGTATATTTTCCTGTTTTGGGGGAAAAAAATACCATGAGTAAAACAAGAGTTTACCACATTTGGGGGAGGGGGAGCGATGAAATGACCTTTTTCTAGATAGACCTAATTTGTGAGGCAAATGAAAAAAAAAAAAGGTAGAACTAAGAACTTACAAAAAGAACAAAAATCAGGACAGCTTTATACCTTCTGCAACACTACATGACAGAGAAGACTATGGAACAATGTCTACAGATTTTTAAGGGAAAAGTGCATGCCCAAAATAAATTTTTCTCACATTTAAGAAAGCTCAGAAGACATAACCTGAGAGAGTTCAGAAAATAAGGCACCATTGTTCTCAGGAGTGTATTAGTTTCTCAGGGTAGCAGTAACAAATTACCCAAATAGGGTGGCTTAAAACAACATTAATTATTCTCTCACAGTTCTGGAGGCCAGAAGTTTGAAATCAAGGCGTTGGTAGGCCATGCTCTTTCTGAAAGTTCTGGAGAAAGATCCTTCCTTGCCACTTCCTAGTTTCTGGTGGTTGCTTGTAGATGAATCACCTCAATCTCTGCTTCCATCATCACACGGCACTCTCCTTGCATGTCTTTTCCCCCTTCTTATAAGAACACTAGTCTTCAGATTAGTCTGGGCCCACTCTGATACAGTATGACCTCATCTTAACCTGATTATATCTGCAAAGACCCTATTTCCAAATAAGATTACATTTACTGGTACTGGAGGTTAGGACTTGAACATATCTTTTTGGGGGTACACAATTCTATCCATTATTGTGTTTTAAGACATATTTTAGGCACAACTTTAGGTTGAGTTTTCCCAGCCCCAGTGTTAATAACCCAACTGGACTACTTGTAGCAGGGTGCATTGTGCAGTTCAAGGGCAAAGCGCAGCCAGAGAATGCTTACCACACCTGTGCCTTTCCTCTTCTGCCCTTCACCTAGAACCACTTATTTTGAACCCCAGTCAAAATATTTTAGTTATCAAATTACCCAAAGATTCTACAGTCTTTGACATAAGATAGTAACAGCGTTATTCTTTCTACCGTTAATTAATGGTAGCTCAACTACTTTAGACACATTCAGGACAATATTCCAGGAGAACTACCAAAATGAAAATTGCGTTTTCTCTATAAAAGTGAATAATTAAATAGAGTAAGATAACAGCCTTTTTTTTTTCATTAACTTTTCTCTCATCTAGGTCTTGTGACTATGCCTATATTAGGTATGCTTAAAAATAATTAGGATATCAGCAATTCCCTGGCGGTTCAGTGGTTAGGACTCGCTGCTTTCACTGCCGTGACTAGGGTTCAATCCCTGGTCAGGGAACTAAGATCTCACAAGCCACAAGGCATGGCCAAAAAAATAATAATACAGTAAGTCCCCTACATACAAACCTTCAAGTTGAGAACTTTCAAAGATGCAAACGTGCATTTGCATGTCCAATCACGTGAGTTAGTTCACGTGTCTGGAGTACATTATCACGTGCGTGCATCATCTACAAGCAGTTGTGCTTTTTTTGTACTTTACTGTACAGTACTGTATAAAGTATAGTAGTGCAGTATCTGTATTTCAAGCCCAGGATATCCAGAAGCAAGCGTAAAAGCAGCAGTGATGTAGCTGGTACTGCTAAGAAGTGCCAAGCAATAACAATGGAAACAAAAGTAAAAATAATTGAGAGAGTGAAGCAAGGCAAAAAAGATGGTAGACGTTGTTCGTAACGAAGACCTGATGGAACTGGAGGCCCAGAGAGAGGATGAAGAGAGACAAGAGGAAGAAGTAACTGAAGAACTGAAGAGATTCACAATGCAGGAAATGACAAGGGTGTTTTCTTCATTTGAGGAGGCGCTGTTAATTTTTGAGGCATAGGACCCAAATGTATAGAATGGTACACAAACGTTGTAGCAGCCGTTCAGAATGCAATCCGGTGCTACCGTGTCATTTAGGATGAAAAGAAAAGAACTACTACCCAGATATCACTGGATTGTTTTTTCAAGAGGGTAGATAGAATTGAATCCAGCAAGGAACCAGAACTTGTGCCATCAATGTCACGCATGAGTGAAATTGCAGCTTGCCCTCTGTCTCCTATTGGGGATGATCCTTCAGCTCTACCATCTCCCCCCTCCTCTCCCTCCTACAGTCAGTAACTCTTCTTGCCTGTTCACTCGATGCCAGGCCCTGTATGCCAGCTGTTGTACTGTACTACTTTTCAAGGTACTGTACTGTAAGACTAAAAGTGTTTTATTTTTTGGGTTTGTTTTTTTATGTATTATTTGTGTGAAAACGATTATAAACCTATTACAGCACAGTACTATATAGCCAATTGTGTTAGTTGGGTACCTAGGCTAACTTTGTTGGACTTAACGAACAAATTGGACTTAATGAACACACTCTCAGAACGGAATTCATGCATATGTAGGGGACTTACTGTAATAATAACAATTAAGGATATGAACTCAACTATGCTTTTAAAAATGAAAAGTAAATAAATATAAGTGAAAGTTAAAATTTACCCCTGGGATGTAGGATTTGGGTGATTTTTAAATTTTCTACTTTATGTTTTCTCCATTTTCTAAGCATGTCTATAATGCATATGTAACTACTTTTATAAACTGAATAAAGTGGCTTATATAAATAATTGCATAGATTTTTGCATTCCCAATATGATGACAATTTTGTGTGGTGTGTTTTTTTGTTTTTTGTTTTTTTTTTTTTGGCTGCACTGGGTCTTCATTGCTGTACACGGGCTTTCTCTAGTTGCAGCAAGAGGAGGCTACTCTTCAATGTGGTGCATGGGCTTCTTACTGCAGAGTATTCTCTTGTTGCAGAGCATGGGCTCTAGGCGCGCGGGCCTCAGTAGTTGTGGCACGTGGGCTTAGTTGTTCCATGGCATGTGGAATCTTCCTGGACCAGGGCTTGAACTCGTGTCCCCTGCATTAGCAGGCAGATTCTTAACCACTGCACCACCAGGGAAGCCAATTTTGTGATTTTTTAATGAAGCAAACGTTTGGAGAAGAAAGTCCACTAAAATGTAACAACAGTTATTTCTAGGTGCTGGGAACGTGGAAAAGTTAACTTTCCTTCTTCTATTTTTATGAATTTCCCAAATTTTCATAATGGTCATGCCTTATTCTTACAATAGGAAATAATAGTATAAGAAAAAAGGGGGGAGTCCTGGTGGAATCTGCGGAAATCACAGAGAGCGAACCAACCTTCCTTTCTCGTCCGTAAGATCTATATATCCTAGTAGGGAAAAAAGCAAGCAAAAGTCCTTGATTGCCTAAAACAATGTGGAGTGAAAAAGGATCATGCCTCAACATGCTTTAGAAAATGATATATCTTCTAGAACATAATAGTGCAGAGCCAAAATACATCTGAACCCAAGAAATGATGAAATGCTGGGTGGACCTGGCCAGACTCACTTAAAAATGGAAACATAAGCTACCAAAGCAAAACGAAAATGATTTTTCCCCTTTAGTACTTGACTCGTGGTTAAAAATCCAACATTAAACCTACCAGAGTGTCCCTGTGTTTTCAAAGGGATAAATAAACATACGGAAATGTAACTGCAGCCTAAGAAGGGCAGGTGGCAAATAAAGAGTCAGAAACAGGTTTAGAAATTTATAAGTTGAGGCTGAGTTGTAGGCTGAGCCCCAATATGCCAAAACTTGAAGTTTACCACTTGATGGTTTGTCACTCTACATCCTCAAAAATAGTCCCAAATCAAGTATATTATCACTATTCATGTGAAAAAAGTAGGGGTGGTCCTTAGTCTTCTCAGTTCCTGCTGGGTTCAGAGATCTAGTCCATGGCTTCTGACATTATCTGTGAGGATGGATCAGTTTTGATACTTTCTCAAAACACAGAAAGAGTAAAATTTTAGAAAGACAAATATGAACAAAACCTAAGCTCCAATTTTATTTTTATTATTCAACAGACATAAAATTACTTTGTCCAATCACTAAGAATTTCTAAATGTTTAATGTCAATCTCTGTATTTATGACGGCGAGTATAGGGCCCAGTGAGTATAATGGCTGGTGTGACCAGGTTAATACCAGGTTAGTAACACTAACCTGGTCAAGCAAGAAACTGGCATCCAGTCACTAGTTAAGAGTGAGCACATGCGAGAAGAAGCCATCTTCATTTCACTGACAAACCTGTTTTAAAAGCTGGGGGTAACCATTCAAAACACAAACAAATCACCAGAGAGAATTTTACAACACGAAGAATGGAGCAAAAATTACAAAAGCCTATCTCTCAATCCTAAAATCTGGACAAAGTCCCCTTTTAAATGAGAAGACAGTTGTATTGACAGTCCTGGATTGTGATTATACTGGGCTGAGAGAAGAAAAGAGTTGGTCCAGCTTCACTGATCTCATGTACCTGCAGAGAGAATGTCGATGCCAAAGAAACAGAATGTGTGATGCCTTCAAACTCACAGAGACTGAAAACAGTTACAGTAAGAGTAAGGGCTCTATCTGAGACTTTACTGGAAAGAAAAGAGAGGCCTTCCTTTACCAGTGTCGCTACAAAGTGTCCCGGTTGACTCAGTAATCTCTTAGAGTGAAAGAGACAATACATCTGATGTCAACACAGCTCCTGGGAAGTCAGTTGGTACAGGCCAGCGGCTCACAACGATAGCGGCACGGTAGAATCACCCGGGGAGTGTAAAAAAAACAATCACTGTCCAGGCCTCCAGTACAGAGCCTGGGCATAGTAGGTTTTGTTTTAACTCCTTAAGACGATTCTAAATGTGCAGGCAAGGCTGAGAACCACTGAGGTAGCAGAAAGAGCCCTGGCACAGACATTAAAGCCGTAGATTCTACGGCTGCCCTTAAAAATTTTCAGCTGTGTTGCCCTGTACAAGTCACCTTGTATTCCAAAGCCTTACCCTGCTCAACTGTAAGGAGTTTCAGAACGCCGGATGTGTGTTAGCTGTAAAGAACTTTCCACGTGTTTCAGCAATCCTTTTACAAATACAGTATTTACTAAGAGAGCGATTTCAGGGACTCCTAATAAATCTGAAAATCAGAAACCTATGACTGCATATGCACAGTTGAGTAGATTCTATAATGAGTTTAGAAAAATTTCAATTTGTCAGAAGTTGAAAACTTTGAGAAATGCTGTCTCTTAGAATCAAGTACATGGTAGAAGGAACTTAGCAATATGGAAAAAAATATGCACATACAAAATCATATTCATGCTCCCAAAGTTCTGCCTAATTTTAAAAAAAAGTGTCCTATTTAAAATAAGAATTCTATATGCACATAGTTTATCTCTAGGCAAATATACATGATTAAAAAGAGCCCCACAAGAGTGTGAATAGATCTCACCCAGTCCTATAACTTTAAAATACAATCTCTCAGCCCAGATCTCTCCCCTGAGCACCCAGAAGCATATGCCCACCTGCTAGCTCTGTATCTCATGTCTCACAGGCACCACAAACAATATGGCCCAATAAAGCCCTAACTCTCCTCTCCCTTTCCCCAGTCTTACTGTGGCTGGCTCCGTCTCATCATTCAGGACTGAACTCAGATGTCATCTCTTCAAAGGGGGCTTGCTGACCACCCTAGCTTGAAGAAGACACCTCCAGAACAAATGACACCCTACAGCATTGGTCCCTTAATGCTTCTTTTTCATAGGAACACATCAGGAAGGAAATCATCGTTCGTATGTACCTATGTATACATGAGTTTACTGCCTCCAACCCCCCTCTAGGATGTAAGCTCCAAGGAAGAAGGAACTCTTCTCTGCCCCAACAACTATGTTGTTCACTGCCATGGTCCCAACACTAAAACATTATCTGATACAAAGCCAGTCCTCAATAAATATGACTCTCCAACTAACTGTGCCTAAATAGAGGCAAATCGAAGGAGAAAGATTCAAGAAGGTTAGTAGAAAAGGAATAAACTACTCACAGATGGTCAGGCTGTTTTAAAGAGTTCTTTTTTTCACACCTGAGACCCCCATGTACCCCTATATAAAGATATTCACTTTGGTGCAAAAAACTTATTCAGACTAATTGCTACTCTCTACTCTGATCCTTTCTTTTCTGGTCTCCTGGCGCCTATTACACTGGCTCTCATCCAGAATCATCCTTGCCCCTTCGGAGTAAAAAGTCCCTTGGTCAGCTTGACTCTGTAATTTGGCTCTTCCTGAAGACAGTGCTTAGCTTGAACCCTTGGCCAACCACAGTTAGTGAGCGAACTACACCCCACTCTGCTGCGGACCTGGTTCTCAGCATACCTTTCTGGCCAGGATATCAGTACACCCAAGTCTCCTGGGAGCAAGAGAACAGAACGTGATCACAATTCCCTGAATCACAAGACTCCTATGGTCTATCTTTTGTCACCAGTCCTGGCACAATGGCCAACATAAGGGAAACACTCCACCCCAAGCTTTTGTTGTCTGGGCACCATCCTTATTGCAGGGGTTTCCTGTTTGCTTTCTGTGCACAGCAAGACAACACCTCACTTAACCACCTTCCACTCTGAGGGGGCATTTTCCAGCTGACCTTTCTGGGAATATAATTTTGAGAGACAGGGATGAAGCCCCAGGGCCCTTAGGTACTATGCTTGGTTCTGGGCCGTCATCACAGCCAAGAAGACAGGGAAACTTTGCCTAAAGGCTACTGTTACCACCCACGGACATCCCCCAACAGAGGGCAAGCCCACAGGCAGGCAGCTGAATCTGTAGAGCAGCAAAGAGAAGCACTCATCCAGAGTATGTGCTGAATTCTGCACCCCGGTGCTTGACCATGGGAAGGGACCCAGAGAAGTTTTTAGTACTTGAGTTTCCATCACTGGAATGAAGTGACAACAGATTCTAGGGCAACTGCACTTCACAGACCAAGTCCTTACCTACAGGCCTGATTTCTTTTTTTAAAAAATAAATTTATTTATTTAATTTATTTATTTTTGGCTGCGTTGGGTCTTCATTGCTACGCGCAGGCTTTCTCTAGTTGCGGAGAGCGGGGGCTACTCTTCGTTGCGGTGCACGGGCTTCTCATTGCGGTGTCTTCTCTTGTTGCGGAGCACGGGCTCTAGGCGCGTGGGCTTCAGTAGTTGTGGCTCGCGGGCTCAGCAGTTGTGGCTCGCGGGCTCTAGAGCTCAGGCTCAGTAGTTGTGGTGCACGGGCTTATTGGTTGCTCTGCGGCATGTGGGATCTTCCCAGACCAGGGCTCGAACCCGTGTCCACTGCACTGGCAGCTCCTGCATTGGCAGGCAGATTCTTAACCACTGCGCCACCAGGGAAGCCCTACAGGTCTGATTTCTGATTCCATCCAAGGCTACCCGGCTGCTCCCTGGTAAAGAAACCAGCCATGAGCTCACATTCTACACTGCACAGGAGAGAGTCTGCCAAGAGGTAGGTGTGTCCGCTGTTCATCTTTCCCCTTCACTAGGCCTCTCCTGCTAGGACTTCCTGGAAAGCCATCCTGCGGCTTCTAGCACTACTTACATTTCCTGCTCCATGTCTCGCCTCCACAATCATTCCATGCCTGGGATCCTGGACAACGCATCACCTCTGGAAGAACTTCAAACTCACTCCATGCCTTTCACAGCAACTAGCCCTCTCACAAGCCCCCCATTCCCACAGACATGCACTTGGTTTGACAGATTACATTACCATTATCCACCTCCTCTGGTCTTTCACTGCCTTATCAAGCTTCACTACAAGCTTCCTATTGGACTGTCAGCACCTCAGACTCAAATGGGCTTAGAACAAATCCATCTTCTCTTTATTACAAACAGTACCACCATGCTTTCAGTTACACAAAACTGATTCCTCGGTCAACTTTAATTTATTCCTTTCCTCCCTGTCTGGTCAATCTCCGAGTCCCCCAAATGCCTTCTGGTAGTCAAAATCCATTTACCCCGACCTCCTCCATATTTCACTTCATTTCGTTTTCTCTTCTGTCTCCTCGATCATAAACCCCTCCTTCTCTACTAGCTTCTCTCCTTCAGCTTATAAATAAGCTCAAATACCACTCCTTTTAAGCTCCCCTTGAGTCCCTTCCCCATCCCCATAGACTGAGCAATCCCGCTCTGTTTCCACAGCACTTCAGCGCTGTTCTACCATTAAGCGCATCATGTCATCACAATTTACATGGCTGACTGCCCACTAGGGAGGCCTGTTGGAAGCAGAGATTCCAGCTTTTTCCTCTTTAAAACTCTGAAGTATAATAAATTTCAATAGACGTTTACTAAGTGGATAAATTCTCCCTGTATTCCTTTCTTTCTGTTCTCACTGTCCTTATTCTGTCCCTCGTCGTCTCATGCTAGACTTTCAAAAGGGTCTTTTCAATTGGCCTTGAGCTATCCCCTCCAACTCATCAGAAAACTACATCCAGCACACACCCTTTCTAACACAATAATTTCATAATATCAATTCCAACATTTAAAACACACACACACACAAAAAAAAAAAAAAAAAAAAAAGATCTCCAATGCTTCCCACTGCTTATGGCAAGCCTTGTCAGCAGGTTGATCATTAGAAATTAAGAGATCTGGAAGACCGGGTAGTTGGGGTTTCATTTCACAGCTTTCCAAGATTACTTACAAAAGGAGAACTCTGCCAGCAGTGCTGTACTCTCCTCGCTGTTCAGGGCCTCCCATCTCAAGAATATCTATTAGTATGTACATTGTGTTTGCATACGTGCACATACCTACACAGACACACATACCACACACCCAAAGCCTTAACGATTTTAGCCAGAATGAGTCCCACTGTGCCCTTCAGCAGCCCTATCCCTTAGAGAATGACTGGGGTCTCACAGGGAGTGATAAATGCCTCATTAAGATGTTAAACACTCTTGCTCCATAACATATAAAACTGAACATTTTTAGCTGGGATTTCTAGACCCTCCATGATTCAGCCCCAACCTACCTGGACAGGATTTCCTCGCATGCATGTCTCACATGCACGGCCTCTGTGCTAGTCCATTCAGTACAGTCCCTCCCCCACACGCTCCCCATACTTTCCTGCCTCTACCTTTCTCTGGTACCGCGTCCCAGATCTCACTTGCTTACTCATCCCTAATACCACTTCTAGCTTGAAGCATCTTCCAATAACTCAGTGATCTCTCCTTCCCTTTAACTCCCCTGGTACCTGGAGTCCATCTCATTTATTTGGCAGTTACCACTAGCTGTTAAAGTTACAACTTTTGAAATGGAAGATTTTAACCAGAATCTCCCAGTAGTACTAAAATATCTCCACAGTCAAGTGATGAATATTAATGACCAACTGTAGCATGAGGAGTTAATGCTAAGGCTAAAAGTGCTTGAAAGGAAGAGGGAAGTGAATGGGCAGCCAGGGGTAGAGTTAAAGGTGAGAATAACAACAGAGTGAGAGCCTTCATAAGAGTGCAGAGTTAATTCTAGTACTTTCCTCTGTATCCGTTAATATGTCATCCAGGAACAGTAAGACTCAGTGAAAACATGAAGAGAAATAAGATGGCCCTTGCAGTTTCCAGGAACTACAATAATTTTTTGAAAAGTCTAAAAGGTAGTTGATGTGACCTATGCAAGACCCTAGCCTGGAAATAGTTAAAGTTTGTGGGGCTGGGAGAGGGTGGGCGGTAAGTGATTATTCTATTGGATCACTACACGTACTTTTAAATATGCTTTCAAATGAACACATTTAATTAAAAGGAAAAAATAAAGAGGGTGTAACTCGCTAGAAGCGTTGTGTTAACCTGAGTTTGGTTTCTCTGAGCTGTCTGAACTGAGCGATAGATGGAAGACTTGCCCACTGAGTTACAGTCACCCTGATTACTTTATTGTTAGAAATCTCTAAACACTCCACAATTCAATAGGGAGGCAAATCCAGGGGAAACACAACAGAAGTCAACTGGGCTGAGAGACTGATAGACTCCCACTGCATCTTTGCTTCTTTTGTGTTACAGACTTTATGTCTTTCAATAAGTCCTGACACATCCATGAGTGTCAGGCCAGTGATACTTTTTTTTTTTTCCAGTCCCAGTTAATCATGTGTCAGAAGTTAGAAGGTAGTTTCATGTAGTATCACTGTCCTCATAAATACAAATACACACACAAACGCATAGGCAGTATCTCATTGGTTGTATGATGCATATTATTTCACAGTTTAACAGTGCTCAAATTGAGAGGGGTCTTATACATGATGACATATTAGAACTGATGAAACAGGGTACGTTTCCTCTAAACTTGACTATAAGACCTTAAAGGCACAGGGGCACAAGAGATTCAAACACTGACTGAAATGAACATTAGCGAGCTAAGCCAACCCACCTCCTTTCATAAGACACACACACACAGTCAGAAGCAAAAATAAACCTAGAATCCAACTCTCCTGATTCCCAGTTATTGCTCTTATGTTCTATAAGCCCCTTAGCAAAAAATATTGATGAACTGACTCAATGTTACATGTAAACAAGAGGAAATCAAGAAAGTTTTTGAGATGAGGAAGACAGGAAGAAAACAATTCAATATACTATAAGCATTGCAAGATCAAGGACAAAGTCCATTTTGCTTATTATGATATTCTGAGTGCCCAGCACAGTGCCTTGCAGTTAGTAGGTATTTTATAAGTTAATTTCTGGATGAATGTTCTGAGATGAAAAATCTGGCTGTTGAACTTAAGGTAATTAGCAGGCGGTAGCTGTAGTACACAGCAGTATAGTCAGAGGACCACGTCATCAGAACCTCTTGGATGCCTGTTAAAAATGAAGATATCTAGGCTCTTCACAGGCTAGATGAATTAGAATTTCTGGGTTGGGGCCCCAGGAATCTGGACTTTTAAGGAGCAATCCATGGTGATCCTCAAAGCCATTAAAGTTTGAGAACCAGAGTGTAAGAGAAAATAATGACCTGCACTGGAGGCAATGGAAAGAAAGGAGAAAACATCACAGAAAATAAAAATTTAAATCTAAAGAACATAGGTCTTTAGAGAAAGAAGAGACAGAACTTGGGCGATGGGAGGAAAAACAAGGGAAAGATAGTTATAAGCTAATGTAAGAACCATTTAAATATAAATGTACAAACATTAAAGAATCAGGAACTCTGAGGAGCCCTGGGATGAAAGATTAATTCCATCAGTGCGCAAGAGGCCAGGAGTACCGTACGAGACATCATTCGGATAATTAAATAATTAACACACGTAGGATTAAAATTCCTCTTGGGGAAACCAATAATGAACAAGAAACACCTTATGTAGTTTCACAAATGACTCTTCAAATATCTACAGACAAAGACAGATCTGAACTAAATACGGGGAAAAGTGTAAAGTATCCTGTTACAGTCAGCTAAAACTTACGGAAGAGAGTTGGAGGTAGCAAATTCATTCATGCTACTCAAATAAGCCAGACATAAGAAGACGAACTTTTAAAATTATCAAGGGGGGAAAAAGAGGAGGAAAAGAAAAATGCTGCTAAAAACGGAGTGGGGTATGGAATTAATGAAGACTAAACTAGCTCAGAAACTGAACTGATTCTTTTTAATTTGTCTTTGACAAGAAAAATGAAGAAGACATATTTGTATAATTAAAGAGAATGAAGACTTTGCAAAAATAGCGACTGACAAAAAGCAGATGGGAACACCTGACAAAACTGAACTCATACCAATCAGTAGGCCCGGATGATGGGAAACTAAGCCTCTTAAGGGAATTCACTCACACAGTTGAGAAGTCATTTACAATCATTATGGAAATATCACAGAAAAATGGGGAAACAGAAGATCTGAAGGGGGAAAAAATTAGATAATGAAATATCTATCAATCTTAAAATGGTTACAAAGAGACATTATGGAAAATGTTAGTGGTAAATGAGTCACAGGTATGAAATGTAAAGTTGTGGGGAATACCGTCAGTCACCATGTAAAATCTTGTATGGTGACATACTAGAATTAGACTTGTCCTGGTGATCATTTTGAAATGTATAGGAGTATCAAATCAGTATGTTGTGTAACAGGAACTAACATAGTGTTGGAGGTCAATTATACTTCAAAAACAAACTCATAGAAAACGGGATCAGATTTGTGGTTACCAGAGGCGGGGGGTTGGGGGGAGAGGGAATTGCATGAAGGTGGTCAACAGTCACAAACTGCCCGATATAAGACAAAGCAGTACTAGGGATGTAATGTACAACATGATAAATATAATTAACACTGCTCTATGTTATACGTGAAAGTCATTAGGAGAGTATAAATCATAAGAGTTATCAGCACAAAGAAAAAAATTTTTTTCTATTTCTTTAATTTTGTATCTATATGAGATGATGGATGTTCGCTCAATTTACTGTGAGAATTTCATACTGTATGTAAGTGAAATCATTAAGTTGAACACCTTAAACTTATATGGTGCTGTATTTCAATTATACTTCAATAAAACTGAAAATACATAGAAAGAAAGCAAGAGAGAGAAAGAGAAAGAAAGAAAGAGAGAGAGAAAGAGAAAGAAAGAAAGAGAGAGAGAAAGAAAGAAAGAAAGGAGGGAGGGAGGGAGGGAGGGAGGGAAGGGAAAGGAGGGAGGGAAGGGAAGGGAAAGAGACAGAGAGAGAAAAAGTAAGTGGTAAAATCAGTGACCTTAGGGCCTGAACCAAGATGGCGGAGTAGAAGGACTTGCTCTCACTCCCTCTTGTGAGAACACCAGAATCACAACTAGTTGCTGGACAATCATTGAAAGGAAGATACTGGAACTCACCAAAAAAGATACCCCACATCCAAAGACAAAGGAGAAGCCACAATCAGCCAGTAGGAGGGGCACAATCACACTAAAATCAAATCCCGAAACTGCTGGGTGGGTAACTCACAGACTGGAGAACACTTATACCACAGAAGTCCACCCACTGGAGTGAAGTTTCTGAGCCCCACGTCTGGCTTCCCAACCTGGGGGTCTGGCAAGAGGAGGAGGAATTCCTAGAGAATCAGACTTTGAAAGCTAGTGGGAGTAGATTGCAGGACTTCGACAGGACTAGGGGAAACGAAGACTCCAAACTTTGAAGGCACAGACAAACTAGTGTGTGCATCGGGCTCCAGGGGAAGGAGCAGTGACCCCAGGGGAGACTGAACCAGACCTACCTGCTAGTGTTGGAGGGTCTCCTGCAGAGGCGGGGGTGGCTGTGGCTCACCATGGGGGACAAGAACATGGGCGGCAGAAGTTCTGGGAAGTACTCCTTGGTGTGAGCCCTCCCAGAGTCTGTCATTAGCCCCACCAAAGAGCCTATTGAGAAGATGCAAGAAATCTTTAACAAAGACCCTACAAGAAGTACAGAGCAAACAAACAGAGATAAACAATACAATAACTGAAATGAAAACTACACTAGAATGAATCAATAGCAGAATAACTGAGGCAGAAGAATGGATAAGTGACCTGGAAGACACAATGGTGGAATTCACTACTGCAGAAAAGAATAAAGAAAAAAGAATGAAAAGAAATGAAGACAGCCTAAGAGACCACTGGGACATTAAATGCAACAACATTAAAAGAATAAAAAAAAAAGAATGAAAAGAAATGAAGACAGCCTAAGAGACCACTGGGACATTAAATGCAACAACATTCGCATTATAGGGGTCCCAGAAAGAGAAGATAGAGAGAAAAGACCCAAGAAAATATGTGAAGAAATTATAGTCGAAAACTTCCCTAACATGGGAAAGGAAATAGCCACCCAAGTCCAGGAAGCACAGAGAGTCCCAGGCAGGATAAACCCAAAGAGAAATATGCCGAGACACATAGTAATCAATTTGGCAAAAATCACAGACAAAGAAAATTATTGAAAGCAACAAGGGAAAAACGACAAATAACATACAAGGGAGCTCCCATAAGGTTAACAGCTGATTTCTCAGCAGAAACTCTACAAGCCAGTAGAGAGTGGCATGATATACTTAAAGTGATGAAAGGAAAGAACCCACAACCAAGATTACTCTACCCAGCAAGGATCTCATTCAGATTCGATGGAGAAATCAACAGCTTTACAGACAAGCAAAAGCTAAGAGAATTCAGCACCACCAAACCAGCTCTACAACAAATGCTAAAGGAACTTCTCCAAGTGGGAAACACAAGAGAAGAAAAGGACCTACAAAAACAAACCCAAAACAATTAACAAAATGGTCACAGGAACATACATATCGATAATTACCTTAAACATGAATGGATTAAACGCTCCAACCAAGAGACACAGGCTTGCTGAATGGATACAAAAACAAGACCCATCTATATGCTGTCTACAAGAGAACCACATCAAACCTAGAGACACATATAGACTGAAAGTGAGAGGATGGAAAAAGATATTCCATGCAAATGGAAATCAAATGAAGCTGGAGTAGCAATACTCATATCAGATAAAGTAGACTTTAAAATAGAGAATATTATAAGAGACCACGGAGGACACTACATAATGATCAAGGGATCAATTCAAGAAGAAGATATAACAATTATAAATATATATGCACCCAACATAGGAGCACCTCAATACATAAGGCAACTGCT
>NC_041218.1:20016970-20018393 GCF_002837175.3 Physeter macrocephalus
TGAAATTGAAACTGTGATTAAAAATCTTCCAACAACCAAAAGTCCAGGACCAGATGGCTTCACAGGTGAATTCTATCAAACATTTAGAGAAGAGCTAACACCCATCCTTTTCAAACTCTTCCAAAAAATTGCAGAGGAAGGAACACTACCAAACTCATTCGATGAGGCCACCATCACCCTGATACCAAAACCAGACAAAGATATTACCAAAAAAAAGAAAATTACTGACCAATATCACTGATGAATATGGATGCAAAAATCCTCAAAATACTAGCAAACAGAATCCAATGACACATTAAAAGGATCATACACCATGATCAAGTGGGATTTATCCCAGGGATGCAAGGACTCTTCAATATACGCAAATCAATCAATGTGATACACCATATTAACAAACTGAAGAGGAAAAACCATAGGATCATCTCAACAGATTTAGAAAAAGCTTTCGACAAAATTCAACACCCATTTATGATAAAAACTCTCCAGAAAGGGGGCACAGAGGGAACCTACCTCAACATAATAAAGGCCATATACGACAAAGCCACAGCAAACATCATTCTCAGTGGTGAAAAACTGAAAGTATTTCCTCTAAGATCAGGAAGAAGACAAGGAAGTGCACTCGTGCCACAATATTCAACATAGTTTTGGAAGTCCCAGCCACAGCAATCAGAGAAGAAAAAGAAAGAAAAGCAATACAAATTGGAAAATAAGAAGTAAAACTGTCACTCTTTGCAGATGACATGATACCATACATAGAGAATCCTAAAGATGCCACCAGAAAACTACTAGAGCTAATCAATGAATTTAGTAAAGTTGCAGGATACAAAATTAATGCACAGAAATCTCTTGCATTCCTATACATTATATGTATGGAGACACAAAAACCCCGAATAGCGAAAGCAGTCTTGAGGGAAAAAAACGGAGCTGGAGGAATCAGACTCCCTGACTTCAGACTATACTACAAAGCTGCAGTAATCAAGACAACATGGTACTGGCAAAAAAGAGAAACATAGATCAATGGAACAAGATAGAAAGCCCAGAGATAAACCCATGCACCTATGGTCAACTAATCTATGACAAAGGAGCCAAGGATATACAATGGAGAAAAGACAGTCTCTTCAACAAGTGGTGCTGGGAAAACTGGACAGCAACAGGTAAAAGAATGAAATTAGAACACTCCCTAACACCATACACAAAAATAAACTCAAAATGGATTAGAGACCTAAATGTAAGACCAGACACTATAAAACTCTTCGAGGAAAACACAGGAAGAACATACTTTAACATAAATTATACCAAGATCTTTTTTGATCAAAGCTTTTGCAAAGCAAAGGAAACCATAAATAAGACGAAAAGACAACCCTCAGAATGGGAGAAAATATTTGCAAACGAATCAACAGACAAAGGATTAATCTCCAAAATA
>NC_041218.1:20018605-20033547 GCF_002837175.3 Physeter macrocephalus
TCTTGCACTGTTGGTGGAAATGTAAATTGATACAGCCACTATAGAGAACAGTATGGAGGTTCTTTAAAAAACTAAAAATAGAATTACCATAATGATCCAGCAATCCCACTACTGGGCATATACCTAGAGAAAACCATAATTCAAAAAGACACATGCACCCCAATGTTCAATGCAGCACTATTTACAATAGCCAGGACATGGAAGCAACCTAAATGCCCATCGACAGATGAATGGATAAAGAAGATGTGGTACATATATACAATGGAATATTACTCAGCCATAAAATGCAACAAAATTGGGTCATTTGTTGAGACGTGGATGGATCTAGAGACTGTCATACAGAGTGAAGTAAGTCAGAAAGAGAAAAACAAATATCATATATCAACACATATATGTGGAGCCTAGAAAAATGGTACAGATGAACCGGTTTGCAGGGCAGAAATAGAGACACAGATGTAGAGAACAAACGTATGGACACCAAGGCGAGGAAAGCCGCGGGGCGGTAGGGGTGTTGGTGTGATGAACTGGGTGACTGGGATTGTCACGTATACACTGATGTGTATAAAATTGATGAGTAATAAGAACCTGCTGCGTAAAAAACAAAAAAAATCAGTGACCTTTTCTCCCATACAGATTGTGAGCTCCGTGAGGCCACAGACACTCTTCCTCACTATCCAACATTAGCACCAAGTTTGCAGCAAACAGCAAGTGACCACCAGATAGTTGAACATGTGTACATTCGAAGAGCTAGAAAGTGAATGCTACCAAACTTTTCCATGTCTTCTGAGCAGAAAATTGTACCACAGAGAAAGGTTATAGCTCATTTTTCTCTCACGTATGAAATAATATAATAGCAAAAGGTAAAATACTTGAACATCTGGTGGGTAATTAAATCATCAACCATAATCAGAATAAAAACGTAAAAACTCTAGTAACATAAATACAGTAGATTTGAGAAACACAAAATGACAGCCAAAAAAGGACAACGTATACCATATATTTGAGCAAACATTTTCAGTACCTTCTTTAAAAAGAAATCCTCTAATGTATTTGGAGGACATGCTAAGTTTAAAGAGAAATCAAATATAAACAGAAATCCTAAAAAACTACCTTTTTATGCTCATTATATAATTTAATGATTCATGGGAGATCCTTACACACACATTCCAGCATAACCCCGGGCCACAAACACTCAAATCTATTTTTATTAATTTATCCTCTATTTACAGACAGGGCAGACAGGCAAATTTATATAGAGGCATATGCTTTCAGGAGGTTGACACTAAATTAAAAAGAGGAGATCTCAATTACAAACATAAGCCAAAAGAACTACCTGCTGCATTTCCTACAAGCTAAATTAAAAGGGGAGAGAGACTTCAGTGTGGGGTCGCTTTTTGTGTACAGCTTAGTGCATTCCATGTCGTACATGTTAATAACTACACACTGATTAAACAGAACTGAAAGCCACTGAACTTACATACAAAGGCTGTTTACTTCACAGGTCAGTCCTAGTCCTCTTATCGGGTTGCTAAAACTGACCTCTACGGCCTTAGTAAAGAAGGATTAGGCCAGTAGACTATCTCATAAGGTTGGAATGATATTAGGCTTTTTTTTTTTTTAACTGGCCACACTGCCTTCTCTCAGGAAAAAGAAGATAAAGAAGAGAAAAAGGAAAAGGGTACTGGTCTTGATTATGGGGAAAGTGTGTTTCATATGAGTCTTAATGCCACCTGAGGAGTAAAGGAGGATGACTCAAAGGTAATAATTTCATTTATATGCGTAACAATAGCGCTGGCCTAAAAAGAGAGTCAAATTCGGGATCTTCTCATCAGAAGGCCAAACTCAGGATGGATAGATGGGCAAGTACAGACATGCCAGTCGAGAGAGTTAAAAGGACAAGGAAGGCCCAGACCACTCTGTTTAACCAGTTCATATCCAGTTTGTCTGGATGCAAAAAAAAAAAAAAAAAAAAAAAAAAAAAAAAAAAATTTCAAAAACAATCAAGCTGATATAAGAGCACCATCCTCTTAAAACAACTGTCAAGAATAAATTGTCTCCTTTTAACAACACATGAAAACACGCTGCTTAAGATAATTCAAACACTTATGCTACCCTTAGGAATAAAAGATCAACAAGAACAAATTAAGACATAGTTTCCATACCTTGGCTATTGTGAATAACGCGGCAACCTGAGTGTCCATCAAACGGATGAATGGATAAGGAAGATGTGGTATGTGTGTGTATATATCACCTGTTTTAAGTATCATTTTTTTTAACAGATCTTTATTGGAGTATAATTGCTTCACAATACTGTGTTAGTTTCTGCTGTACAACGAAGTGAATCAGCCATATGCATACATATATCCCCATATCCCCTCCCTCTTGAGCCTCCCTCCCACCCTCCCTATCCCATGCCTCTAGGTAATCGCAAAGCACGGAGCTCATCTCCCTGTGCTATGCTGCTGCTTCCCACTAGCTATCTGTTTTACATTTGGTAGTGTGTGTATGTCAGTGCTACTCTCATTTCACCCCAGCTTCCCCCTCCCCCCCCACCCCAGGTCCTCAAGTGCATTCTCTACGTCCATGTCTTTATTCCTGTCCTGCCACTAAGTTCGTCAGTACCTTTTTTTTTTTTAAATTCCATATATATGTGTCAGCATACGGTATTTATTTTTCTCTTTCTGACTTACTTCACTTTGTATGACAGACTCTAGGTCCATCCACCTCACTACAAATAATTCAATTTCGTTTCTTTTTATGGCTGAGTAACATTCCATTGTATATATGTGCCACATCTTCTTTATCCATTCATCTGTCGATGGACATTTAGGTTGCTTCCATGTCGGCTATTGTAAATAGTGCTGCAATGAACATAGGGGTACACGTCGCTTTTTGAATTATGCTTTTCTCAGGGTATATATCCAGTAGTGGGATTGCTGGGTCATATGGTAGTTCTATTTTTTAGTTTTTTAAGGAACCTCCATACTGTTCTCCATAGTGGTTGTATCAATTTACATTCCCACCAACAGTGCAGGAGGATTCCTTTTTCACCACATCCTTTCCAGCATTTATTGTTTGTAGATTTTTTGATGATGGCAATTCTGACCAGTGTGAAGTGATGCCATTGTTAGCCTAATAATACCTAATTTATCTGGCAACCTAGACCACTGAGAACTTAATAGGAAAGAAAAAGGGACGTATCCACGGCCAAAATTTACCTATGTTACAAAATTCAAAGTTACGAACTCAACCACCTGATGCCACTTGATGCCAGAGAGTGCTGTTTACTTATTCTACACACAATTCCAACCACCTTGCTTCCTGCCTTTGCAGTTTATACCACAGTAGTTGGGCAACTCAGAAGGCAAGAGAAGCCTGTCTGAGACAGACACGATAAACAGCTACATATGATAACCTACAACCACACAGCAAGGGAAAAAAAGACAGATGGCATGAAAAGCAGACAAAGAGATAGAAAGACATGGAAGTCGGGGTCTGATTCAAAGTGGGGGCAACACCGCACCTGACTCCAAAGGCGATAAGGTGACCACTGACACACCACAACAGAGTCAACAAGGGGCAGGTCTGCAGAGTTCAAACGAAGCATCACTTAACCAGGTTCAAAATCATGGCCTTCAATCATCAAGAAAAGTCCCAATGTGTTCAGGATTTTGTGACAAAAGGAACTGAAGGAGTTCAGAGTACATCACCGCCAAATATGCCACTCTGGCATATTAACTTCTTTTGAGTCAAAGGCATTTAAAAAACAGCAAATATAAGAAAAACACTTGGATCTTCCTTCTTTTTCTTAAAAGCAAGAGATGAAATTCCTATATGAAAGATGTCCTCTCTATACCAGAAGCAAAGTAGCATTCTTATCATGAAGGCGAGAAGTTGAGACCCAAGGGATTCTATACAAACAGACCGTGTTAAAATAATTCTTATCGGGAATTCCCTGGCTGTCCAGTGGTTAGGATTCAGCACTTTCACTGCTGGGGCCTGGGTTTGATCCCTGGTCAGGGCTCTAAGATCCCATAAGCCGTGCAGCGTGGCCGGGGGGGAAAAAAAAAATTCTTATCTTCCTTTGGCCTCCTCACATAGTTGAGTCACTTTTCCATAATGGCCTCTCTTTGTTCAACTTAATATTAGAAAGCAAATAGGTTTTGCCATGTCTATGAGTCTTCATTTCCTTATGAGGGTTCCCTTACTGCATAAAGCTAACTTTAAACAAATTTGGATGTTTTTCTCCTATTAATCTGTCTCTGTCAGTTTAATGTTCAGACCCAGCCAGGGACCCTAAAGGAAAGGAAAACTTTTTCCTCCCCTACAGACCCAATTTGAGAAATGTATTATACAAAATTTTCTGTTTTAAAATGTTAAAATGCAACCTTTCGTGCTTTAAAGGGGTGAGATTTTGTTTTCTGAAAAATTAAGCTACATTGAAAATCAGATTCCTAAACAGTGCTAAATAAATTGGGCATTACCAATGTTCTTTTTAAAGAAAATATGATTCAGTAGTTAGTTTACTTACAATATAAAGGAATCAGTCTTCATCAGAACAAAGATAGCCATTTAAGCAGAAAAAGAATAAGGATAAAGCTTTAATTACAAAAACAAAGAGCCATATGGATCTGTCTATTATGACAGCACAATCCTGAGGTCTGTGAAAAGGCACCTCATTTCAGTCCTGGCACATGAGCCTTAAAAAATGGTTAAACAAGCTCAAAGCATCTTTGAAGCAACATCAATGGTGCACTGGGTTTCCGATTTTTTTTCACTGAATTAAAAGTTAATAAATGTTCCAGGCTGTTCCTCTGCCTTCCTTAATCCACAACCCCAGCCAAACTCTAGGAAATAAAAGCAGCCGGAACCATCACTTACAGTCTAGAGGGTTTTGCAAAATGACATGGTGGGGGAGCTTTGAAGTTTTTAATAATAGAAAGAGAAATATACCGTGAATGCCAGAGGGGGGAGCTCAGAGCAAAGGGAAAGATCATGTTTATAATAGGCAAGAAAGGGAAATTCTGAAAATCTTCTGAGCTTTTTACACAATATCCTTTTTTCTCTTTTTTTCAGTGTTCTCTTTTGAAGGATGAGTTCCAATACCCTTTGAAATAAACAATCTTTTTTTTCCCCCATTTTTTTTCTAGGTAGAGGGAAAATAAATGAAAGTACTGCTGAGGGTAATGGGTTTACACAATGGGCAGGTGTCTGAAACTCTGCTTTAGGGAAGTCTTCTGCACACAGCCTCCCCTCTCTAATCAGTTTTGTTTGCAAATGAACCTAAACAGTAGGATTGGCATCTAATGATGCTGGAGGCACAGTGAAAGAATTAGCCCAAGACCATTATTTTAAAGAGGTGTTAGGCCTCCTCCAGGTTCCTTTATATGTTTACTTCTAAAGACAAAATGGAATTTTAATAGGCTCTTTCCATAATTAAAGAGACTATCTTTGTGTATTCACTGCCCTTTTAACCACTAAGGAAATACCAACAAGAAAGGAGCCACTGGCCATTATCTTTTCCTAGAAACAGCTTCCAAGTATAGACAGGTTTGCACAGACAGCCAGGGTCAACCAGCACCCTTCTTCCAGATCTGAATTGTCAGCATTCCTTTTAACTGAGCTTTTAATCCTGAACAGAGACAAAAATGGCATTAAAATAGGTACAATCAAACAATAAAGTGTTCTGATTCTACAGGGAAAGTTAAGGCTCCCAAATCAGTGCCCAAAGAAAATCTTTAAAAGGAATCAGCATCTCTTTGTATCTGTTAATTACTGCCACAATAATACTGAGTAACAAACCACCTCAAAACTTAGTAAGCTTGCTCACATATATGCTGGTTATCTGGGATTCAGCAAAAGACCTAGTCCAAATGCACAAGCACAGTTCAAGTGGTGTATCTGTGAACGTTGCATTGCCCATGGTAAGCCACATGTCTAACCCCAATATCAATGATAGCAGGAAGCATACTGCTCTCATAGAGGCAGGGCTGCGTGGTGGTGGAGCGGGATGGGAATGAATACTTGCTGCACAATAATCCAATCTACCATATCCTCAGATTCAGGCCGCTAGACATTTTTTTGTTTACCCACACCTGGTATCCTGCTGGTATCCTGCTGTTAATGGAATACAAAGGTCTTGTCACTTACACCATCTAGGTAAAAGAGACCTTATTTTATAAGCTTAGCATTTAGAGGACTATTAGAAAGTAAGAATTAAACATGAAAAAAAAATTTTAAATTGGGATTATACTGTATTTGAGTATAAATGAACATGATTAAAAGCTTTATTAGCACCTCAGTAATCTGTTGACTAATAAATTGTCCACCTTACATCAGCATCAACTATCTTTTATGCAGTATTAACTTTGCATAGAAATAGCCTGCTAGGCAGCAAAATCACAAAGCAAAGAGAAGGCAGAAAAGATTTCCAACTTTGATGACGTAAGTAGTAGTGGTGGTATGGACAGAAACTGGCAGAGAATGGAAAGCACTTGACAGATTTACAGCAGCTATGAACAAGTCTTTACAGGAAACAACATTTGAAGATAATTTTTAAAGGCTCCGATTATCCACATACATTTAAGAGTTAACCTGTTAACCACCTAACCAGTTAAATCCTACTGGAAACAAGATGTTGGGTGGAGACAGCTGGGGAAGGAGGGTGTGCATGCAGGGGCTGTATGTATATATGTACACATATGTATGCATATAGCAAAACTTTATTAAAGCGATCGAAGGAACCCCAGGTTCAGATTCCACTGACAACTACTGAATGCCTACTATGTGTTCCACAGAGTATCTCAACAAATACGAATCTATGTTGTAAGGAATTATTATTATCCACATTTTACAAATGAGTAAAGTTAGCCTTGGTGAAGTTCTGTGATTTAAAGATTGCACAACTAGTTAGCCATAGAACCAAAATTTGAATATAAATCTTCTAAATAAAAGCCTGGGTCTTTTTCCCTACCACCCCATGCTAATCCAAAAAAAAAAAAAAATCCTTTATTTCTTACCTTAGCAAGAAGGAAAATTCTTTTATATTTTCTTACCCTTAACTCCTAATAGTACAGGGATGTAGTAGATCAGAAATACAATCAGGCCCTTAATAGCCTTATGATCCTCCCTATGATATGTCCCACAGATTTGGACAAATATGACCAAAATTCATAATAACCTACTAAACCTGACACCAGGTATCAATCAGCTGATGAAAAGTTTCAAAAAGGGGTTAATCTCAATACCTTCAAATAATGTCTTGATATTGTTTCCTGGAATGAGTTGTAACTAAAGTAACTGAACCAACTGTTTCCCATAAGGCCTTATAAAATAAAGGCTTTGTCAAAGGAGGTGTAATATATATTTTTTGCCTTCAAAGGCCCTAGATTTCTACCTACAGCCTACAGCCTTTGCACAGTGTTTCTCGACTTCATTATGGGTCCAGTCTATAAACCTATCCATCAGGGCACACAATTCCACTTAACATGCAAATGTGGCTCCAAGAGCATTGCCTCCAGTACAGGCTAATCTACGCTTACTTACGCTAAGCTACATTTAATTTATACATATATTACTCTGGAAGAGCAGAGTATGGAGGAAAGACTGATAAAATGGATTCTTCCATCCACAAGGGTGATTAAGAAAGAAAGGAATACTAGTAAATAGATTGCAAATCTGCAGTAACTTGTCTCACTTTCAGATAATTAGTTGTGAATTTTTAAGGCAAGTGACTCACAAGGGAGGGGACAAATTTATTGTCTTCCACAATCTAATAATCCTGGCAGCTATGAAAGTTATCTATTTATTGATGGGCAACTGTAATTTATCTTCCCTAGGTAAAATGCAGTTATTTAAATGTTTCTCTCCTTTTATGAATGCTGGCCTCAGCAGCAAACATGTAAATGACTTCACAAGAACAAAAACACTCGCTAAACATCAATAAACCCCCAAAGCAAAGCTGTAAAACTGTCAGAAAATGCTGTACCAGGTCAGCAGTGGACCAGCAAACTCAGGAAGAATTGTGAATTCAAGGCGATTGTGATGGTAAGATACCGGCGAGGAAAGTATTCTAGCCATTGCTCTGCCGTTAAGACTGTGACCTTTCGGAAGTCACCTGACTTCTCTGAGCATCATTTTTCTCATTAAAACACAGAGGTAGTTGAAAAGATTCATTCATTCAGAAACATATACTGAGCACCTAGTATTTTATAGCACTGACCTCAGAGGAGTGGATACAGCAGTGAGCAAAATGCCTGACCTCAGGGACCTTCTATTTCAGTGGGAAGATGAATCCATTAGAATCCCTCGAGCCCTAAAATTACATTACCTTTCAAAACTTCAGGTAATAGCTCACTCCAGTAAACATGATGTCCAGAAGGGCAGGAAACAAAGCACAGATAAGCTTATTTTTTTTTAATAAATTTATTTATTTATTTTTGGTTGCATTGGGTCTTCGTTGCTGCGCGCAGGCTTTCTCTAGTTGCGGCGAGCGGGGGCTACTCTTCGCTGTGGTGTGTGGGCTTCTCACTGCGGTGGCTTCTCTTGTTGAGGAGCATGGGCTCTAGGGGTGCGGGCTCACTAGTTGTGGCTCGCGGGCTCAGTAGTTGTGGCTCACAGGCTCTAGAGCGCAGGCTCAGTAGCTGTGGCACACAGGCTTAGTTACTCCGCTGCATGTGGGATCTCCCCGGACCAGGGCTCAAACCTGTGTCCCCTGCATTGGCAGGTGGATTCTTAACCACTGTGCCACCAGGGAAGTCCTGATAAACTTATTTTTAACAGTATGTCACTTAATTTCAAATAACATAGCCAAAATAGTGGGAATATAAAATTGTGCAGCCAACTGGAAAACAGTTCAGCAGTTCCTCAAAAACTTAAAAATAGACTTGCCATATGACCCAAAACTTCCAGTCCCAGGTATATTGAAATTGTAAATATATCTTCATGCAAAACCATGTACATGAATGTTCACAGCAGCATTATTCGTAACAGCTAAAATGTGGAAACAACCTAGATGTCCATCAACCAGTGAACGGAAAAATCAAATGACCATACAACGGGACACTATGAGGCAATGAAAAGGTATGAAGTGTTGATACATGATATAACATGCATGAACCTTGTAAACACTACACTAAGTGAAAGAAGTCAGCCACAAAAGATCACGTATTGTACTACTCCATTTATATGAAATGTCCAAAACTGATGATTCCATAGAGACAGAAAGTAGACAAAAGCTGAGGAGAAGGAAGAATGGGAACAACTACTAATGGTGGGTTACTACCAATGACCAAGTTCCCTTTGCGGATGATGAACAATGTTCTGAAATTAGGAAGCGATAACAGATACACAGCCTTATGAGTATACTAAAAATTACTGAATTTATACTTCAAAATGATGAATTTTACAGAATGTGAAATATACCTCAATTTTTTAATCTGGAAAATTTTTTTAATTATGGAAAACACATTAGGCTCAATATCTAATAAAATCATTTACCTTAGCAAAACTTGGAAAATGGCTTATTGAAATAGAAAGTAGAAGATTTGCTTTAAAAATACTTAGTGAAATATTTTAAATACTCAGATTATGATTTCAAAGTAAATTTTACACTTGGTCATTATTTTAGGTCCAAGGCAAAAACAGTGTAAAAGTCGATTAAAAGACATGAAAAGTCATGTTTCTATCAATTCTTTCTCTAATATTCTAAGACTCCATTGTTCCAGTACCCTTGCACCGACTAAATCAATATACTCTTTCTTTCTCCTTCTTCACTGTTTTTCTTAATCCCTATTATTCATGACCACAATCCCCATTCCCAAGACGTCTCTGTCTTGGTTCACACTTTCCCTGCCTCTTCAGACTTTCCAGGGCATCAATAGTTCTAACATCCCCCTTAATCAGCTTTTGACTCATATCAAGTCAGGGTTCTCAGATACACACATCTGTATAACATTCATAAGGTAACTTGTGGTTAGTGAAGAGGAGGAAAACACGAAAATTAAGAAGACATTCATCGTGAGCAATTTGATCAAAATTAACTTCAAATCCTGGAATAACCCAATTCAGAACTAAATATACAAAACAAGCACCAATAAAATGGTTGTGGAGTAACAAGAAAACACACTTACGTAGAATGTAGCTGAAGGAACCTGGAAGTGATGTTACACAAGTCTTAAAGCCACAACTATTAAATCAGTTTCCTGATTTATAATTTCCACAGCAGTAAATTTCCGAACATTAAGTTTGTGCATACTTAGGCAAACCTATAGAAGCCTGCAGGGATTTTTAGAAGAACCGTATGAGTGCCTACATGATAAATATAAAATATTAGCACAGAGTGAGCAGCATTTGTTCTGAGTTCCTTCTTCCCAAGGTATGTACTCCAGTTCGTGGCACAGGCTATGGCTGCTTGGAATAACAAATGGCATTTAGATGTCAACGAAGAACGAAGTCAAGGGTGAAGGACATGTTAGTAATTCTCTGAGAAGTCCCAGAGGGAGAACCTCCCAAAAGCTCAGTTTGGTTGGCCCTGACCAGAAACTCACGTGCGGTTGAGAAATTTACATTCTACTACACAAGACTACAGAAGGGACAGCTGCTCCTCACATCAGACCATGGAATTAAAATTGGAAATTTTTAAATTAGGACATTCTCTATGCTGAGGTTTAATAATCCGTAGACATACAAATCACTGTCAAGGATGATCCAGCAATTCTGAGTACTGCATTTTAAACTTCCATCAGGCTGGAGCACTTTCACCAAGATCCTATCAGTCATAAGGTGAGAAGTTAAATACCCTATTTCTCAAACTCTTGAAAGCATCACAGACTGAAAGCAAATAATTTGCAAACACAAGGTGGTTATGTCTCTCATCCTTTTCTCTAATAAGGTAATCCATTCTCTCCTCAAAATCTACCGACTGATTTTTCTCTTTCTTCTAATCAGGATTATTAAAGGTAGTATAATTTCTCTACCTGGGAATCTCAATCTGAAAAGAGGAAAAGCCGAACAGTGGATCCCCACGGTGTGTATGTGCGTACTGCCCTCACCCCTCACCCACCAGAAACACAGTAAGAAAATATTTGGCCACCAGCCTTTTGAACCCTAATCTCTACCATGGCAATCGATGGAGAGGACTGGCCAAGCGAGTCCCCTAAGGCAAGATCCTAACTTCCAGAGTTCAGGGGTTCAACCTTCCTACGCCACCCCCATGTTCTCCTGCACCCTAACCCACATGTAACCAGTAGATGGCAAAATGAGGTGGAAGAGTAACTGACACAAACTAATCCCAGATACAAAATGCTGTTTTCCCTTTTGATTAGATGTTAAAATTCCTTCTCCTGCAAAAATTAAAGCAAAAGTCCATTTCCACTCTACTTCCTGTTCTGTGAACAGCAGGTGATTAACCACAATGTTTTGCATGCTGTAAGATAATAGTTTCCAATTATGTCAAAATGTCAGGGTTGTTGATGAAAATGCATAGAGGTGAGCAACATGCCTGAGACTTAGCATACAGAGAGTAAACAAAATAGTAACGTAGTAGGGGTGAGACTCATCCTATTGAGGGAGGCATTCCATGGATAAGCCTAGCCGGGAAAGTTGCCTAGAAAAACAATTACTCCTTATCCCAACCAAAACGTTCCTTGGCTTATGAGGCATCCAATACACAACCCAAGTTCATGACCCACAAGAACTGATGATCTTGAAAGAATGAAAGAACTCACCTCATCACCTCTGCTGTACCTCAAGGAACACACACGTACAGGAGCACGGAGAGGCACAGCGGGAGGCAGGGAGTTCTCTGGAGTGTGTGGAGCACTGAGGCAGAGTTTAGAGCCATCTTTTCAAAATGAACCCAACCACTCGTTAGCAGAAACGGCAGAGTCCCACACCATGGACCACACTGTCAATATGAACTGCTCAGTTCCCTGTGTTGCTTTAAGAGAGGAGACTTCTGAAGTTTACCAAGAAGCTGACATCAAAAATGTTCATGAAAGTCAATCTGGACTGACTGACATGAGTGCAATAATTCAATTCAATAAGAAGAACCTCTATATTATATAAGGAAGCTGATGATGGCAGCCACTTGTTTAAGGCAGGAAAAAAAACACAAATAATTAACAGTTCTTTCTTCACCATGTGTACGCAAATACTGTCTTTAGAATTGCCTTTGGCAAGGCAATAATAGCAAGTCAAAGTAACGGTTTCCACAATTTCTATAAAGTATTTCTGAAAGAAAGGCAAAGGGAACCAAGTATTTTTCGTTTTCCACAGGAAAAGTAGCAGAAAATTGAGCCATGTAAATAAACTTACCATAAACATCCAAACAGATACTATTATTATCCCACACTTCATAAGCAACAGTTATTTGCATGTAATTAATTTGCTTACTTCTGGTGCCTCAGACAATGTAATATGCTTATCAGCTTCGTTTCTAAACAATAAGTGTTTAACTCTTCCTTTTATAAGAAAATATTTATCTTGCTCTTTCCTCGACAGATTCAGAGCCGTCTGCAAGCGTAACGCACAGAACTGCTTCCGTGGCGGTTACAGACATGACCCCCAACTGGGGCATGATGTCACCAACTTTAAAGTAAAGGTGGAATTAACCAAGGTTGAATTCAGTTAACAACTCTACTATCCCGGCAGGCATGTTGACCAGTGATATATTCTGTGTGAAAAGCATTACCAGAAACAGAAAAAACATGTAAGGGAAAGGGGCAGGGGAGGGGCACAATCAACACTAAATCCAACTACTAAATCCTGTCCTCCAGGGAAAGGGCAACTCCCTACCAATGACCCCCAGTCCTCTGCAGCTTTCACGGCTGCTCAGCTCACTATCTTCAAAGCCTTTCTCCCCTAGAGACCCATAACTAGAATCCATGGAGCACATTCCCCTCCCCCAAAGGGTAGCATGACAGTGTGTTGCCCCACTCCTGAGCTCTGGCCTTGGGAAAACAGCATTACTTCCTACACCGGAACTGCTGCCACCACTGACTTAGTTTGCAGCTGTGGGAACTCCCCTAACCTTGTCTGTGCATTGGCCAACCTAGTTACTAGAAGTTTCGTTCCCCAGGAATTTTGGTAGTCATTCGCCACGTCATGGGTTCAAGATGATAAATGTCCCACCTATTGATTCCTCCCTTATTCTTCTCTTTTCTTGTTTTAAGGTTAGCTTCTCTCTGACAGAAGATAAGAAATAAGAGTCAAGGTGATCACATTTTTTATGGAGTATTGACTGACTATATTCATAGTGCTAAACCTTACATCAAATATACAATATTCTAAGAGCCAAAAAATGATGTTACTTATAATATTTCTGGCACATCTCTGTATGAGTAATACTTGTAGAGTGCAGGGTTATGCAAATAAATAATAAATATCCATTCATTCAATAATGACTAAGTGCCTACTATGTCCAAGGACAGTGCTGGGTACAAGGTACATAGTGAAAATAAGGTAACCACATGGTTCTCATTTTCAATGAACTTAATATCGAGCAGAGAAGAAACTGACAAATGTATACAAATGTGTACACATGTACACACATGTATGAGTGCACACATGCACGTGTGCACATACACACACAATTTCAAAATGAGCAAAATGATGTAAAGGTAGGATAAAGAGTGCTGTAATATAAGAAAACTACGGATGGCTTATCTAAGACAAGAAAAAAAGATAAGAAAGAATATCTAAGCCAGTATTAGTTTTTACCTGTGGTTCCACTCCTCTGTATTATGAAGTCTCCAGAACAATTTTAGAATTAATCTCTAGAAGAATTCTCACTTCAAAGAAAATTATTTAGCTCCTCCTTGGGTTATTCTATTTGTTCTATTACTTTCCCTAATGATATTTTCAAAATAAGACTAATTAGTTCCTTTTCTTTGAAAAATGTAAGCATTTCCCACAATTTCTTCAGTAAGATAAAGCTTCACATATTTCTCTAAAATTGTTTCTAACTACAGATATTTTTTCTATCATTACAACGAATGAGATTCCTAGTTTTTTTTTTTAATTGCTCCTAAGTCCCCAAGGGACTTTTCACCAATGAACACTTTAATCATCTTTCTCTAAGTTGAATGTCATTCTGAACTGGGTCATTTTGAAGAACTGCATAAGCCAGTAAAACATACAACCTATATAACCTCCATGTTAAGAAAATGCGGTTCTAAAATCAGCCCAAGGCAGTTTAACTATAATTTCACTGGCTTCCATCTAATTTAAGGACCATTTTTATTATGTAATACTAGCTATAGGCAACACAGAACTCTTATATTGGGTAACCTTTTTATTATGCAATGCAAGCTGTATAAGTACCCTTTTTATTACATAATGTAAGCTATAGGGAACACAGAGTTCTTATATTAAGTACCTTTTTTTAGTATATAACACAAACTATATAAGCACCGTTTTTGTTTTTTGTTTTTTTGTGCGGTACGCAGGCCTCTCACTGCTGTGGCCTCTCCCGCCGCCGAACACAGGCTCCGGACACGCAGGCTCAGCGGCCGCGGCTCACGGGCCCAGCCGCTCCGCGGCACGTGGGATCCTCCCGGACCGGGGCACGAACCCGCGTCCCCTGCATCGGCAGGCGGACTCTCAACCACCGCACCACCAGGGAAGCCCTATAAGCACCCTTTTATACACAACGCAAACTACAGAGAACACAGAACCTCTAAGACCAACCTTAAATATGGAAATGTTCAAATCACCCCAGGTAAGGGTGACTTAGTTATCTCAGTAGAGCAAATAACTTCACCAAGTTGTTTTTGTTTTTGACCTCAGAGCTGAGCTTCTGTTTTGACTTGCTTTCAGTTTTGCATACATCATTGTAATTCCTGCCACCTACTTTATTTAATAAAGAAAGGCATACTGGCCCGACTGCCTGGCCTGCTTACAGGGGAGCGGGGAGGGAGGCGAGGGGAGGGGGGAGGGAGGGG
>NC_041218.1:20033814-20043275 GCF_002837175.3 Physeter macrocephalus
GGAGGGGAGGGGGTAGGGGGGAGGGAGGGGAGGGGGTAGGGGGGAGGGAGGGGAGGGGAGGAAAGGAAAAGCACTTGATGACATTAAAATTAAACAAAAAAAAAGACTGGAAGCAACCTCTTTCGCGTGGATCCTCTGAGGTAAACCCAGCCCTGGCCGACCCCTTGACTGCAGCCTGGGAAGACACCCTGACAGAGTAGCCAGCTAAGCTGCCAGGAGTGCTGACCCACAGAAACTGGCAGATAATAAATGCGTGTGCTGCTTCACATCACTAAGTTTGTGGTAATTTGTAAGGCAGCCATAGAGAAGCAATACAGAAGGTCTGGGTTGGGGCCTGAGACCTGAGATTCCCCACTCTGAATAGCAGTAGTACTCATCTGACGCCAACATATGCTGTCCTCCGTTTGGGTTGACCTTTCAAGTTGCTCTTGCCCAATCAGACTACAAGATTCTTAAAACACCAACCATGTTCACCAAAGCTCCCAGGACAGTACTCAATAAACACCTGAGTATTGGCTGTGTCTGATCATGCCACTGTTTCCTTCTTGGTATCAGTCATTCAGACTTCAGTTTCCTTTTTAAATCTGCTTCACATGAGAACACCTTAGACAATGTGGTAGTTTCTTTACTGTTGGTTCTTAGAACTTACTTTTAAAAAAAAATTAACTGATATTATACATTAGTTTGAGGTGTACAATACGACTGACTCTCTCTCTCTCTCTCTCTCTCTATATATATATATATATACATATATATATACAAAAGATCACCATAGTACGTCTAGTTAACATCCACCACCACATAGTTACAATTTTTGTGTCTGTGATGCGAACTTTTAAGATCTACTCTCTTAACAACTTTAAAATATACAATACAGTATTATTAGCTATATACTCCCATGCTGTACGTTATATCCCAAGACTTATTTACTTTATAATTGGAAGATTGTACTTTTTGACCATCTCACCTATAAAACCTAATTCTTTCAATGATGAATACCAACTTGAAGAAGTGGAGAATTTCAAACTTGCCTCTGTAAGTAAGCCTTTTATCTGTTCTATGCTATGAGCCTCCTTTCCTGTTGTTTCTTGGCATTTTCCCAGTCCTACTGACCATACATCAGCTCATCTGTCCCTGTACTGTTATTCCATAATCACCAAAATTTTCACTAGATGATTCCTCTGATGTCCCTCAAATTAAAACCTCCTTGTAATTTTCTTGAACTCACTACTCTACCTTCTTTAATTCTGCCTAGACATCCTGTTACTTGAAACGAGTTATTCAGGAGTCTCTTCTGTCTCTTCTTCTGCCCAACACTCCTTGAATTCACTCATACCAGGAAGATTATATTGAACCACTTTCCATATTGAATGTCACTTCTAAACATAGTCAAGGATGACCTTTTCTCAACACTGAAAATATCTATCATCCTTACAGTACTTCCCCATAAATGTTCATTCTTGTTTCATTTTTAATTAAAATTCTAAAAGCTTCTCATGTATGAGGGCTTTATGTAATCCCATATCCTACTTAAGAGTTTGCTATAAAATAGCTAGGCAATCAATTACAATGGTCTCCCACCCCCAGAGTATATTCACCTTATATCTAACAACAGTCATAGTAAACCTAACAGTAGTTTTAGGTAGTGAGTACATATCGTGATTCAAAGTAGGATAAAAGAAAATGTAGAATCCCAGGAGTGATGGCTATAACAGAAGTTCAGGAAGTGGATCACACATATTTAGCAAAGTTTTAACCAAAGATTCTGTTGTGGCTCCTTGAAGATTGTAGCCTCCATCCTTACCCCAAAAGAATCAATGTATGGACCCATTTTTTCTCACCAGGGCTTCACCAACTTGTGTAAATTTTAGATATTCTTCTCAGTAATTTCTAACACGTTTTTCAAGAATACTGACTTTAATTCAATAGTATCTTTGCAGTAAGACATGAAAGTAAGAGACAGATTATTCAGTGTTCTCTAGAAACCAACACAAACAAAGCAAGCAAAAAGAGCTAACTGGCCAACCTTATGCTCCAAGATACTTTTCCATTCCTTTCACATTCAGATCAAGCAAGAGAAACTACAGTAATCAATACTAACATTCTAGACACTAATGTACCACATCAAAAAAAAGTGTTGAGTTTGGGATCCTACAACATTACAGCCTACAGCGTATATAATGTTAAACACTGAGCCAAGAAAGAAACCAATACATGAATTCTGTGTGAATTAGTTGTCCCTTGTCCTGGACTTCATGGTACGTTTGATGACATTCTCTCCATGAGATGAGTAAAACTGATAAAACTACTAAGAGGAGATGAAAGGCGGGTGAGAAAAGTTGGGAAAGAAAAATTCGTAATAAAAATGGGAAAACTTTAGTTAGTAATAGTATAGGCTTCACTCAAAATCAAAAATTCACCTCTAGATTGATGCCAGTGAAAAGAAAATCAGGCAAAAACTGGAAATGTATTTAAAACATTCATGTATCACATGTGCAATCCACAAATAAATTTAAAACTCCTTGGTTTTTATTTCAAAGAAGTTAATTCACTCTAAAATGAAATTTTAAGTGAGAGTAAAAACACATGGAGCCCAAAGGTACTGGTACTGGTAAGACAGGCTGGTTAAGCATGACTGCAAAAAATGGGAGATATAATTGATGAAACCATGATGTTAATGTTAAAAATAAAGAAGCAGAAAAAATGTTGCAACTATGGCATGGATGTTTCCCAGCTGTCTTAGATCTTTGGCTCTTTTCTGGCTGCAACGGACATCCAATCTAGCTTGGCCTCCTGGTCACTACATGTTTTTCTGCTCTTAACTACAAACCAGATCTTCTTACCCCACCAACCTTTTGATCATAAAATCTTTTCAACACCTTCAGTGTTAAAAAGGTTTTTAGCTGACATGCTGTCAGACCTGCCATCTTCACATCCTGCCCCCTCTCTCTCTCTGAATCCTTCCCCTGACAGGAAACTCCCTCTCTCCCAAAATAGTGTATTACAATATTGGAGGGCTTATTATTGGTAAGCACTTTTGCTGGGCAGGAATCTTACATCAACTCTTTGGCCTGAGTTTAGTCCTCTAATAAAATAGAATTAAAAGAATTACTTATCTCTATGGCAACTGTTCAAACGTTTAAAAGGAAATGACTCTGTCTCCACCAAATCTTTCATTTGCAGCCCTGTGAATCCCCTCCCTTATATTACACACTGTGTATGCTTTTCTTCAATCTCAGCTTCCAAAGCATAAAAAAATCACACATTCGCAAAGACCTCGTCATTCATATGGTCTAAATTCAAGTGAGCTCTCAGTGTGACCAGACGATGCATTTAGTCACCTGCCTTCTATTTCTTCACCCATACAAAGATGTTCCCAAGGCTCTTCCTCTCTAATAGCCCAGCAGTGCAGGGCCCTGCTCACCCGACGGAGGGCACTGACCATGCACTATCATCAACCCTCCTCCCCTCCAACTCTGGTTTCTGCTCCCTCTCCATCCCTCCCTCTTTAAAAACTGAACGCTGCCAACCTTTCAGAATCTTCCAGACTGGTTTTCCTCAATTTCTTCCTCTCAAATATCTGGGAGAGGAGGGGCCGTGAGGAAACACGAACATTCAAGGACCATGAGTTAGGTGCTTTGCGTGCACTTTGTACACACTTTCCTCAACCATTCCATCTTTTTGAAGGTTTTCCCATAAAGGTGTCTCCATGCTGAATAAAGTTGTTCCTCTTAAAATTGAGGTATATTATTCATGCATCTACCATATGCAAAATACTGTGGTTGGCAGTGGTACAAAGATGAATAACCCATTATTCCCTCACCCAAAGGATCTTAAGAGCTAGAAAGAGAAAGAGGCATATATGCAAATAATATAATGTTTTTAACAAAGAAGAAAGGAGAGAAGATGTGAATAAAGTAGCAGTCACTCTCGAGTTTCTAAATCAGAACAGTGTTGCTGCAGTGGCACTTAGAAATTCCAAGCTGTTCACATGAATCATGGTCAAGTACTGTATCAAGTCTGATGCACAGGCTAAATAAAGTTCTTTGATCCATCTTTCCTTTTAAGCTATTGCCTTACTGCTCTCCTTCAATTCACTGGCAACCTTCGCAATGTGTTTTACTCTATTTCACATACCACATATTGGCTTCGCTCCTACAATTTAAATTTGAACCTCACTTCTAAAGTCAAAACTCCATCCTCTGAGAATATTAATGAGCTGATTACCAAATAAAAGGTTTTGTTGTTTTTATACAACAAGACCACATTCCCTCCCTTTCAGCAACATCTGACATTGTTGACAACCCCTATTTGGTATCTATACTAATATACGACTCTTCAACTTATACCTTTTCGACCAATCTTTATTTCCTGTTTCTCCTATCTCACCAAAATGGAAGCATGAACCAAAGCATTCCTGGGATTTCCATTTTCTTATTCTTCCTCAGAAGAATTTTCTGCTCTCACCACATCAACTACCCTTTTGCTATAGTTGCCTGTATATATAAACATATAGAGATACTTTATTTTTGTGTATACATATATATATACACAAAAATAAAGATAATGTAACAGACAACTATGTACCTACCATGCTTTAACAAATGCTAATATTTGCCTTACTTGTGTCGACTTTTTTTTTCATTATTTAAGAGGTAAAATGATAAAAATACAGCTAAAACCCACTCTCCCATCTCTTCCCATTTTTTATACTTTGATTATACATATATGTATTGACAAACAATACATACCAACGTTCTGTATGCTTTTAAAACTTGTACACAATGTTCATAGCAGCATTCAAAATAGCCAGAAAGTGGAAATAATCCAAACACCCACCAGGAGATGAATGGATAAAATGTGGCATATCCATACAATGGAATAGTATTTGGCAATTAAAAGAAATGAAGAACTGATACATGCTACACCATGGATGAACCCTGAAAACATGTTCTACCTGAAGGAAGCCAGTCACAAAGGGCCACACACCATACAACTCCATTTACATGAAATGTCCAGAACAGACAAATCTATAAAGACAGAAAGTAGATTAATGTTGCCTAGGACTGGAGAAGATGAGACACTTGGGGGGGCTGGCAGCTAAGGGTTTCTTTTAAGGGTAATGAAAATGTTCTCAAATTGATTGTAGTGATAGATGCACAACTCTGAATATACTAAAAGCCGCTGAACTGTACACTTTAAATAGGTGAATTGGATGATATCTGTGAATTGGATGATATCTGAATTGGATGTGTATCTTAATATGGCTGGTTTATCATTATATATATAAACATAGTATACACATATTAGGTTACAATTATATTACATATATTACATCCACTTAGTTATATTATATTACACATATATATTATAGTCTCTTAAAACTTATTCGCTTAGTACTATATTTATTTAGTACAACTAGTTTATCTTACAACTGGTTTACCTTATAACGAGTTTATCTTAACTGCGGCATGAGGAGATAAATTACACTACATTTATCACTTCCTGTACTTTTTTTTCTATTTGAAGTATTGCTACAATGAATATCCTTGTACATGTCTCCTTGTTTTACACATGTGACAACTTTCTGAACCCTAAAAGTAGAATGGCTGAGTTGCGAAATACGCACATCTTCAACTGTACCAGGTATTTCCAGATTGATCACTAAAAACAAAACAGCAATTTATTCCCAGCAGTCATATACAAGAGTTCCTGTTTCTTCCATCCTTGCCAGCACTTGGTGTTAGCAAGCTTATTAGGTTTTTTCCAATCAATAGGTGTAAAATGGAATCTCACCAGGGTTTTACTTTTCATTTCCCTGATTATTACTAAGGTTGAGCATCCTTCCTAATTGGCTATTCAGTTTTCTTCCTCTGCGAACTGCCTAGTCACATCCTTTGCCTATTTTCTACTGAGCAGTTTGTCTTTTTCTTGATTTGTATGACTGCTGCTGAACTCTGGATACTTATCTTTCATCACATACAAGAATTGCAAATATATGCTCCCATTCTATGGTCTGTCCTTTCATCTTCTTTTTAATGCCTTTGGTTAGTGAAGATTTTTATGTTAACGTATTCCAAAATGGCAGTCTTTTCTTTTCGGGCTTGTGATTTTTCTGTCTTGCTTAAGGAATTCTTCCCTATTGCAATATCATGGAAATATGCATTGTATGTTTCCCCTATGAAAATTTTAGAGTTTTGCTTTTCACATTTAGACTTATAACTCATTTGGCATGTATTTTTCTGTACAGTATGAGGTGGGTGTTTCATTTTAATTTTTTCATATAGATAGCCAACTGCTCTAGAGTCCTTTATCATCTAACAAATCCATCCTTACCCCCGCTAACCAGTAACTGATACATTACTTTCAAATCTACATTACCTAACTGTTTTATAGCCACTGTTTTACAGTTTATGTAATAACTGATTCAGGCAAAAATAAACAATGATTCGGTAACAGACTGGTAAGAAGATAAGCAAAGAGTCTCTAAGTACCACTTTATAGATTGCTTATTAATTATAACGGAGATCTGCCCCAAAATACAGAGTTGGAAGAAATACTTTAATCAAGTGATCAAATGCAGCATCACCAATAACAGAATAAAGAAATATATACTTCCTGCAGTGACAAAATGGAAAATATACAACACCTCCTATGTAGTACTCTTGCCAAAACTTGCCAAACTAAATCTCATCAGGAGGAATTAATTGGACAAATCCAGATGTAGGGCATTCTAATGAAACAACTGGACTGGACTCGTCAAAATATCAATAAAAACAAAAAAGGTAAAAGGACTACTATAGATTAGCATGACAAACCAAAATTTAATACACAACCCTTGGGTGGGTCCCAAATTCTTTGGTTTTTTTTGAATTTTTTTTATACAGTACGTTCTTATTAGTCATCAAATTTATACACATCAGTGTATATATGTCAATCACACTCGCCCAATTCATCACACCACCACCACCACCACCCCACCGCTTTCCCCCCTTGGTGTCCATACGTTTGTTCTCTACAACTGTGTCTCAATTTCTGCCCTGCAAACCAGTTCATCTGTACCATTTTTCTAAGTTCCACATATATGCGTTAATATACGATATTTGTTTTGCTCTTTCTGACTTACTTCACTCTGTATGACAGTCTCAGTGCAAGAGGGTTCCCCTTTCTCCACACCCTCTCCAGCATTTGTTGTTTGTAGATTTTCTCATGATGCCCATTCTAACTGGTGTGAGGTGATACCTCACTGTACTTCTGATTTGCATTTCTCTAATATTTAGTGAGGTTGAGCAGCTTTTCATGTGCTTCCTGGCCATCTGTATGTCTTCTTTGGAAAAATGTCTATGTAGGTCTCCGGCCCATTTTTGGATTGGGTTCTGTGTTTTTTTTTAATATTGAGCTGCATGAGCTGTTTATATATGTTGGAGATTAATCCTTTGGCTGTTGATTCGTTGGCAAATATTTTCTCCCATTCTGAGGGTTGTCTTTTAGTCTTGTTTATGGTTTCCTTTGCTGTTCAAAAGCTTTGGAGTTTCAGTAGGCCCCATTTGTTTATTTTTATTTCCATTACTCTAGGAGGTGGATCAAAAAATATCTTGCTTTGATTTACGTCAAAGAGTGTTCTTCCTACGTTTTCCTCAAAGAGTTTTACAGTCTCCGGTCTTACATTTAGGTCTCTAATCCATTTTGAGTTTATTTTTGTGTATGGCATTAGGGAGTATTCTAATTTCATTCTTTTACATGTAGCTGTCCAGTTTTCCCAGCACCACTTATTGAAGAGACTGTTTTTTCTCCATTGTATATCCTTCCCTCCTTTGTCATAGATGAGCTGACCGTAGGTGCGTGGGTTTATCTCTGGGCTTTCTATCCTGTTCCATTGATCTATATTTGTTTTTGTGCCAGTACCATATTGTCTTGATTACTGTAGCTCTGTAGTATAGTCTGAAGTCAGGGAGCCTGAACCGCTTTTTTCACTCAAGACTGCTTTGGCTATATGGGGTCTTTTGTATCTCCATACAAATTGTAAGATTTTTTTGTTCTAGTTCCATAAAAAAATGCCATTGATAATTTGATAGGGATTGCAATGAATCTGTAGATTGCTTTGGGGAGTATAGTCATTTTCACAATTTTGATCCTTCCAATCCAAGAACATGGTATAGCTCTCCATCTGTTGGTATTATCTTTAATTTCTTCACCAGTGTCTTATAGTTTTCTGCATACAGGTCTTTTGTCTACCTAGGTAGGTTTATTCCTAGGTGTTTTATTCTTTTTGTTGCAATGGGAAATGGGAGTGTTTCCTTAGTTTCTCTTTCAGATTTTTCATCATGAGTATATAGGATGCAAGAGATTTCTGTACATTAATTTTGTATCCTGCAACTTCACCAAATCCATTGATTAGCTCTAGTAGTTTTCCAGTGGCATCTTTAGGAATCTCTATGTATAGTATCATGTCATCTGCAAACAGTGACAGTTCTACCTCTTCTTTTCCAATTTGTATTCCTTTTCTTTCTTTTTCTTCTCAGATTGCCATGGCTAGGACTTCCAAAACCTTGTTGAATAACAGTTGTAAGGGTGGACATGCTTGTCTTGTTCCTGATCTTAGAGGAAATGCTTTCAGTTTTTCACCATTGAGAATGATGTTTGCTGTGGGTTTGTCACATATGGCCTTTATTATGTTGAGGTAGGTTCCCTCTATGCCCACTTTCTGGAGAGTTTTTATCATAAATGGGTGTTGAATTTTGTCAAAAGCTTTTTCTGCATCTATTGACATGATCATATGGTTGTTCTTCTTCAGTTTGTTAATATCGTATATAACATTGACTGATTTGCATATATTGAAGAATCCTTGCACCCCTGGGATAAATCCCACTTAATGATGGTGTATGATCCTTTTAATGTGTCATTGGATTCTGTTTGCTAGTATTTTGTTGAGGATTTTTGCATCTTTGTTCATCAGTGATATTGGTCTGTAATTTTCTTTTTTTGTACTATCTTTGTCTGCTTTTGGTATCAGGGTGATGGTGGCCTTGTAGAATGAGTTTGGGAGTGTTCCTCCCTCTGCAATTTTTTGGAAGAGTTTGGAAGAATGGTTGTAGCTCTTCTCTAAATGTTTGGTAGAATTCACCTGTGAAGCCATCTAGTCCTGGCCTTTTGTTTGTTAGATTTTTTAACCACACTTTCAATTTCATTACTTGTGATTGGTCTGTTCATATTTTCTATTTCTCCTGGTTCAGACTTGGAAGGTTATACCTTTCTAAGAACTTGTCCATTTCTTTCAGGTTGTCCATTTTATTGGCATACAGTTGCTTGTAGTAGTCTCTTAGGATGCTTTGTATTTCTGCGGAGTCTGTTGTAACTTCTCTTTTTTCATTTCTTATTTTATTGATTTGAGTCCTCTCTCTCTTTTTCTTGATGAGTCTGGCTAATGGTTTATCAATTTTGTTTATCTTCTCAAAGAAGCA
>NC_041218.1:20043392-20043610 GCF_002837175.3 Physeter macrocephalus
TTTGTCCTTCTTTCTCTAGTTCCTTTAGGTGTAAGGTTAGATTGTGTATTTGAGATTTTTCTTGTTTCATGAGGTAGGCTTGTATAGCTATACACTTCCCTCTAGAATCGCTTTGGCTAAATCCCATAGGTTTTGGATCATCGTGTTTTCATTGTCATTTGTCTCTAGGTATTTTTTTATTTCCTCTTTGATTTCTTCAGTGATTTCTTCGTTATTTA
>NC_041218.1:20043874-20044774 GCF_002837175.3 Physeter macrocephalus
CTATCTGGTCTATTGTGTCATTTAAAGCTTCTGTTTCCTTATTTATTTTCTTTTTGGATGATCTGTCCATTGGTGTAGGTGAGGTGTTAAAGTCCCACACTATTATTGTGTTACTGTCAATTTTCTCTTTTAGAGCTGTTAGCAGCTGCCTTATGTATTGAGGTGCTCCTATGTTGGGTGCATATATATTTATAATTGTTATATCTTCTTCTTGAATTGATCCCTTGATCATTATGTCGTGTCCTTCCTGGTGTCTTGTAACATTCTTTATTTTAAAGTCTATTTTGTCTGAGTATTGCTACTCCAGCTTTCTTTTGATTTACATTTGCATAGAATATCTTTTTCCATTCCCTCACTTTCAGTCTGTACGTGTCCCTAGGTCTGAAGTGGGTCTCTTGTAGACAGCATATATATGGGTCTTGTTTTTGTATCCATTCAGCAAGCCTGTGTCTTTTGGTTGAAGCATTTAATCCATTCACGTTTAAGGTAATTATCGATATGTATGTTCCTATTACCACCTTCTTAATTGTTTTGGGTTTGTTTTTGTAGATCCTTTTCTTCTCTTGTGTTTCCCACTTAGAGAAGTTCCTTTAGCATTTGTTGTAGAGCTGGTTTGGTGGTGCTGAATTCTCTTAGCTTTTGCTTGTCTGTAAAGCTTTTGATTTCTCCATCGAATCTCAATGAGATCCTTGCCGGGTAGAGTAATCTTGGTTGTAGGTTCTTCCCTTTCAGCACTTTAAGTATATCATGTCACTCCCTTCTGGCTTATAGAATTTCTGCTGAGAAATCAGCTGTTAACCTTATGGGAGTTCCCTTGTGTGTTATTTGTCATTTTTCCCTTGCTGCTTTCAATAATTTTTCTTTGTCTTTAATTTTTGCCAATTTGATTACTATGTGTCT
>NC_041218.1:20044785-20051563 GCF_002837175.3 Physeter macrocephalus
TCCCAGAGGTCTCTTAGGCTGTCTTCATTTCTTTTCATTCTTTTTTCTTTATTCTGTTCAGCAGCAGTGAATTCCACCATTCTGTCTTCCAGGTCACTTATCCATTCTTCTGCCTCAGTTATTCTGCTATTGATTCCTTCTAGTGTAGTTTTCATTTCAGTTAATTTATTGTTCATCTCTGTTGTTCTTTAATTCTTCTAGGTCTTTGCTAAACTTTTCCTGCATCTTCTTGATCTTTGCCTCCTTTCTTTTTCCAAGGTCCTGGATCATCTTCACTATCATTATTCTGAATTCTTTTTCTGGAAGGTTGCCTATCTGCACTTCATTTAGTTGTTTTTCTGGAATTTTGTCTTGTTCCTTCATCTGGTACATAGCCCTCCGCCTTTTCGTCTTGTCTATCTTCCTGTGAATGTGGTTTTTGTTCCACAGGCTGCAGGACTGTAGTTCTTCTTGCTTGTCCCAAATTATTCTTTAAAGCACAAAGCAAAAGATATTTTTGGATAACTGGAGAAATTTGAATATGGACTGTATATTAAATTGTGTGTGATAATGGTAATAAAGCTATGTAAAAGAATGCTCTTATTGTAGGAAGATATAGACTAATATATTTATGAGTAAAGTGTGATGTGTGCTATGTCATGTGTGTTATAAATACACACAAATATTTCTACAATTTTGTACAGATGTGTGTATACTTATGATATATAATATGTATACATTCACAGAGAGAGATTAAATACTGGAAAATGTTAAGAAGCGGCAAATCTAGGTGAAGCGTATATTAGTTGTTTGTTTGTTTTTTTCGTATATTAGTTTGTATTTTACTATTCTTTCAGTTGTTTTCAATGTTTGAAATTTTTCCCCAGAAAAAGCTGGGGCTAAAAGTTATATTGCCTCTCCTGGCTTACGTCTTGAACTACTGCTGCCTTTTGGACATTTCATCTTAGATGCTGATTGTTATTTTAATTATAACCTAAGATAAATACATTTTCCATATAGCCTCTCTTTCTGACTGTCCTACTTCTAGTAAGTTCTTATAGCATCTACTTTATTATTTAGACTCAAGATACTGTAGTCAACTTGCAGTATACTATTAGGTTGATAATTAACAAATACTACAATAATTACTTACTGAAACCAATTTTACTCATTTTTACAATTATAGGTGAAAAATTATTCCTCCCAAAAAAACCAGTGAGCAGAGAAAGAATGTATAAGTCTGTGAGGGAATAAGCTTATAAATCTGTGAAGGATAATGTAAGTCACAGGAGAACTTTTAAAGAAAGCTAATCCAAAGACATTCCTCAGCAGACAGTGAAGTGACTTGTTCCAATTTCCAACCTCTTAGAACAAGAAAACCATCACTGGCAAGACATCTTGGAGCCACAGGGTATAGGTGATAAGGTATCAGGGATTCTACTGACCCAACACCCTTGGCTGCAAGTCATCGACCTGAAAAGCAGATCTCTAAACCTGCCAAGAGTAGTTCTTCTTGCTTGTCCCAAATTATTCTTTAAAGCACAAAGCAAAAGATATTTTTGGATAACTGGAGAAATTTGAATATGGACTGTATATTAAATTGTGTGTGATAATGGTAATAAAGCTATGTAAAAGAATGCTCTTATTGTAGGAAGATATAGACTAATATATTTATGAGTAAAGTGTGATGTGTGCTATGTCATGTGTGTTATAAATACACACAAATATTTCTACAATTTTGTACAGATGTGTGTATACTTATGATATATAATATGTATACATTCACAGAGAGAGATTAAATACTGGAAAATGTTAAGAAGCGGCAAATCTAGGTGAAGCGTATATTAGTTGTTTGTTTGTTTTTTTCGTATATTAGTTTGTATTTTACTATTCTTTCAGTTGTTTTCAATGTTTGAAATTTTTCCCCAGAAAAAGCTGGGGCTAAAAGTTATATTGCCTCTCCTGGCTTACGTCTTGAACTACTGCTGCCTTTTGGACATTTCATCTTAGATGCTGATTGTTATTTTAATTATAACCTAAGATAAATACATTTTCCATATAGCCTCTCTTTCTGACTGTCCTACTTCTAGTAAGTTCTTATAGCATCTACTTTATTATTTAGACTCAAGATACTGTAGTCAACTTGCAGTATACTATTAGGTTGATAATTAACAAATACTACAATAATTACTTACTGAAACCAATTTTACTCATTTTTACAATTATAGGTGAAAAATTATTCCTCCCAAAAAAACCAGTGAGCAGAGAAAGAATGTATAAGTCTGTGAGGGAATAAGCTTATAAATCTGTGAAGGATAATGTAAGTCACAGGAGAACTTTTAAAGAAAGCTAATCCAAAGACATTCCTCAGCAGACAGTGAAGTGACTTGTTCCAATTTCCAACCTCTTAGAACAAGAAAACCATCACTGGCAAGACATCTTGGAGCCACAGGGTATAGGTGATAAGGTATCAGGGATTCTACTGACCCAACACCCTTGGCTGCAAGTCATCGACCTGAAAAGCAGATCTCTAAACCTGCCAAGAAAGTGGTGATGTAACACAGAGCATCTGCGCATGCACCCTGGCACTGTGCAGTATCCCCAGATTCCAGGAACCTCTCAGGGCTACAACCAAGCTGCCTGGACTTCAGGAGAATCTGACAACAGTTGGCACAACACAGAATCTTTCCTCAACTTGCTTTCAATGAACATTTATTGAGTGCCTGTGATGTGCCATACACACCATTCTGCATGATGAGAGGTAAAACATAAATACAACATGGGCCCTGGGTCCAAGAAGGTCACAATGAAAATGGTCAAGAAAATATAAAATTACCACAGAGTATAAGTCAGAGAAACAGAAATGTATACAATATACAGATCAGGAAGTCGATCATTGTTTTTAAGGAATAGGTTATCCACACAGGGACTCTGAAGGCTTCCCAGGTGGACCAGAGCACCACCAGGGCACATCAGCAAGAGTAAAAAGCACGTACACAGGCAAAGAAGAATGAAAAACATGAAATGTTCTGGCCTGTTGCATGCACTGTAGGAGGATAAAGGGTAGAAGGTGAGAGGGAAGCACCACAACAGAGGAGAAGCTCGTGACCACAACACAAAGAAGATCATGAAAGGCAAAGCTGAACGGTTTCTAGCCAAGAGTCAACTATGTGTGCAGAAGAAGGGGTGTGTGAGTGTCTGTGTACATGACAGTAGTGAAGTGATTGTGATTAGTACATCTATTCAAAGGAAGTAGCACTTACTAAGCACCAAAATATGTGCCTGTCATTAACTCATTTAATCCTCTCAATAGTTTCATGATATCTATATTAATTCCCTCACTTTACAAAGCAGAAATCTAAGGCTTAAAGAGACTAATTTCTCAAGGCCACACAGCTGGTAAGCAGCAAAGCTCTATTTCTCTCCCCCAATTTCATCAGTAACTATAAACTACTGCTTCATTCAATCTCTCAGAATTATTACTCCAGACTCTCCCCTGTGTGACCCATGTGGAAGCCAGATCAAACATCCTAATACGCTGCTTTCAACTTATTACTTCTGTGCTCAAACCATCTCAGTGATCCCTTACTAACTATAGGAAAACATCCGAGTTCTAAAATTTAATCTCTATCTTCCAAATTCCCAAACTGGGATCCCCAGAAAACAGATCCTCTGGGACAGTTTAGAGTACGGAACGTTCATTAAGGAGTACTCTTGGGATCAACACCCACAGCTTCCTTTCAGATAAGTAATGGAAGCCAGATGGAGCAGAGGGAGATGTCAAGCCACAATAAAGGCCAAATGACAGCACCAGCTGACACTGGGGGGAGCTATGGAGGTAGGATGGCCCTTCAGTGTCATCCAGAATTGGGCTGAGATGGCCTGGCCTTTCTACTCTCTCACTGCTCAGTCAGTGTAAGCCAACCCAAGATGAGGCATCTTGGGTGATGTGGCCCAGACTTCTGAAGGGGCTGATAGCTACAGTCCTGGGCACCAACATATCTGGTCTGATCTACAATACAATTATGAACATCCCCTATTTAAAACTCTTCAAAGGCTCCACTGCCCTTCCAACAAAGTCCAAGCTCATTAAGCATGGCCCACAAGTCCCAATGGGGAAACCAGGGTTTATAAAAATTAAGTCACTTGTACAAAATCCCAGAGCCAGCCGAAGAGGCTAAACAAAGTCAAGCTTCAATCTGACATCAAAGTCACTTCTAAAGTATCCATAAAATGCCAATGTGAGGGTATGGAAGGGGATTCAAGCTTGGGATGTCTAAAGAAAGACTATCTACAGCAACATTTTCCTAAGGGCAGTTTTACCACCTATCTAGGTCTCAACAAAACATAACTATTAAATAGACTGAATTAAGAATGCTCCCTGATAACTCCTTTGGATGTAAGCACTAAGCAAAATGACAAGGAATTCGGTTTTGAAAAGGCCAAATTACCAGTTTCGGCATAACCTCCATTGAAGCTTGTAAGTCCAAAGAAAATTCAGTGAGCTGTGCAAAAGGAAAATAGCTGAACTCAATAGAGGGAATCATTCTGAAATGGGCCTTCAATAGATGGAGCTCTCCCCTCTGAACTGATGCTGAACCACAGAGCAGGGAAATCCGAAGAGCTGGAAATACAGTCATTCAGACAAAGGTTCTGAACATTTGCACTGATTAAAATGCCAATCACCCTTCTCCTAAGAGCACTGGCAGTAACCCTGGTGTGCCAGCCACATTTCAACCCTGAGTAATGTCGTTATTAAACATGAACTGAGCACCAATAATGCCTTCAGCACCTCAAAGAAAGAGACAGAGTCCCTTCCTAGTACTTCGCCATCAAACAAGTGTTTTGAGAAAGACAGCAGAATGACTGTAAACCACTTCTGGATTTTATTGTCAGGGGGTAAAAAAAGAAACCTTCAAAATTTATCTCTCCCCTTAAATTTTAACAGAATTTGGGAGTCTGTTTACAAAAAAATGCCCTTTATAATTGCTTCTTTTTTCTTATGGTTGCTGTTGTCATATAAATTAGACTTACGACCAGGCTCTGCTTTAATTAAGAGGATATTTGATTCTACATGTTGGTTTGGGATTAACATATAATTGTGAGGTTGCAGAATTGGGCTACTCTTAGATGCTAAAAAGCCTTGTACCTGAATATGGAAAAAGAATTAGACACTACCCCCAAATAAAGATGGAAATATTAAAATATCCCAAAACATTCCAAAAAAAATATGTCTAATCCTCCAAACGCCCCACCGCAGCACACCACGTTTTTATCGGCTAACTAATGCCGGCCCACCAACTGCTGGCCAAAAAAAAGCTGAATTCTGAAGTACTCAGCAAGTACGGATCACAAATACTGCACAGCCCAGAAACTCTTACAAGGCTTACGATTAGATTGCCTGCTGCAGAGCAGGACTAACTATGACCAGCAGCCAAGTAACAACCTCAAAAACAATACACCCTACAAACAAGCTCAGCAAAAAAAAGGTGATTATTATTTAATGATTCACTTTAAGATTTGGGGTCTTACCTGTTCCTTTCAAAGGCCATACTTAGAAGTAAACTGTATTATTAGAGAGGAACAAAAAACTTGCAACTCAACATGAAGGAAAAAAACTATTTTGTTATTATGATTTACTTTGACGTTTAGAATGCCGAAGACAGCAGGTAAAAACACACATTCAACTATTTCAGTATAAACAACACTGCATGAGTTCCAAATAAACTATCATGGTCCACTTGACATTGGGACACAGCTTTTCCTAAGCCAGCACGCTTTTCTGACCTTGAAGATAAGTCTCTCATAATCTGATCATAATTTTCACCTAGAGGTGCCTTCACTGGAGTATTTGATGTTGGGATTTTTGTTCAAATGACTTTGAGAATGTCAATTCATGTTTAAATAAAATGTAAAGACCAAGAAATTGTTCCACTTTTGCTCATGCTGAGTCCTGAAAACATTAAATCAACAGATACACAATCTGTGATAACATCTACTTAGAATTCTGCAAGTGTAAGGATGTGCTAAATGTCCTGGCAGAGGTCAGGAAAAGCACAGGAAAAGGGAAATGTCTTTAAAATGCATAAATAAGAATATATCTATTTAACAATAAAAATTCTCAAGTTTGTTTTTTTAATAACATCTTTATTGGAGTATAATTGTATACAATGTTGTGTTAGTTTCTGCTGTATAACAATGTGAATCAGCTATACGTAAACATATATCCCCATATCCCCTCTCTCTTGCGTCTCCCTCCTACCCTCCCTATTCCAGCCCTCTAGGTGGTCACAAAGCACTGAGCTGATCTCCCTGTGCTATGCGGCTGCTTCCCACTAGCTATCTATTTTACATTTAGTAGTGTATATATGTCAGTGCCACTCTCTCACATGGGCCCAGCTTACCCTTCCCCCTCCCCGTGTCATCAAGTCCATTCTCTATGTTTGCTTCTTTATTTGTGTCTTGCCACTAGGTTCATTAGAACCATTTTTTTTTATATTCCATATATGTGTGTTAACATAGGGTATTTGTTTTTCTCTTTCTGACTTACTTCACACTGTATGACAGGCTCTAGGTCCAACCACCTCACTACAAATAACTCAATTTCGTTTCTTTTTATGGCTGAGTAATATTCCATTGTATATATGTGCCACATCTTCTTTATCCATTCATCTGTCAATGGACACTTAGGTTGCTTCCATGTCCTGGCTATTGTAAATAGAGCTGCAATGAACATTGTGGTACATGACTCTTTTTGAATTATGGTTTTCTCAGGGTATATGCCCAGTAGTGGGATTGC
>NC_041218.1:20051827-20070872 GCF_002837175.3 Physeter macrocephalus
TTTTATATTAAGCTGCATGAGCTGCTTGTAAATTTTGGAGATTAATCCTTTGTCAGTTGCTTCATTTGCAAATATTTTCTCCCACTCTGAGGGTTGTCTTTTCATCTTGTTTATGGTTTCCTTTGCTGTGCAAAAGCTTTGAAGTTTCAGTAGGTCCCATTTATTTTTGTTTTTATTTCCATTTCTCTACGAGATGGGTCAAAAAGGATCTTGCTGTGATTTATGTCCTAGACTGTTCTGCCTATATTTTCCTCTAAGAGTTTTATAATGTCTAGTCTTACATTTAGGTCTTTAATCCTTTTTGAGTTTATTTTTGTGTACCGTGTTAGGGAGTGTTCTAATTTCATTCTTTTACATGTAGCTGTCCAGTTTTCCCAGCACCACTTATTGAACAGGCTGCCTTTTCTCCATCGTATATCCTTGCCTCCTTTATCAAAGATAAGGTGACCATATGGGCGTGGGTTTATCTCTGGGCTTTCTATCCTGTTCCATTGATCCATATTTCTGTTTTTGTGCCAGTACCATACTGTCTTGATTACTATAGCTTTGTAGGATAGTCTGAAGTCCGGGAGCCTGATTCCTCCAGCTCCATTTTTCTTTCTCAAGATTGCTTTGGCTATCCGGGGTCTTTTCTGTTTCCATACAAATTGTGAAATTTTTTGTTCTAGTTCTGTGAAAAATGCATTGGTAGTTTGATACAGATTGCACTGAATCTGTAGATTGCTTTGGGTAGTATAGGCATTTTCAAAATGTTGATTCTTCCAATCCAAGAACATGGTAAACCTCTCCATCTGTTTGTATAATCTTTAAGGAATTTTCAAGTTTATTTCTAATGACATCACAAACTATTAAAGACAGTGCTTTAATAGGTAAAGTGATTCAGTGAGGATCTACAATCTATAGATGGTTGAAAGATGCTTTGACTTCCTTATATTTGGTTAATACTTAATAAACTATTTAAGGCCCTTTCCTTTGTGTCCAGAAATGACTTTATAGATGTAAGACATGAAGTTTAACTGTTTTTTATAAAAGAGGATACGAGTTAACACTAATATACACACATTCGTTTGCCAAGTTCCTTTTGATATAAAAGATGGATATCTTTAAGATGGTTGACCATAACTTGTTCACACAGATAAGTAATTTATGATCTACAGCCAAAATAAAAAACAAAGTTAACTGACCCAAAGATAGCCAGTATTTGCAACTTCAGCCTCTTACGATCATAGCCCCATTCAATGTAATACCAGTTCTAAACCTTAGTAAAACAGGATGAGAGATGTTGACCCAGCACAATTTAAACGATCTAGAGCTATAGATGCTAATGTAGGTTTCAAACAATAAATTTTAGTACCATCTTCAGGGGATTTTTTTTCTTTTTTTTTTATTGGAGTATAATTGCTTTACAATGTTGTGTTAGCTTCTGCTGTACAATGGAGTGAATCAGTTATATGTATACACATATCCCCTCCCTCTTGGACCTCCCCACCCCCAACCCACCCATCTAGGTCATCACAGAGCACCAAGCTGAGCTCCCTGTGCTATACAGCAGGTTCCCACTAGCTATCTATTTGACACATGGTAGTGTATTTATGTCAAACCTAACCTCCCTTTTGGGGACTTTTGATGAACCTATCCAAACAAAATACAAAATAAGACAGCTGACAGATCCCCACATATGCACAATGTGAAACACGTATAGAGCCACATGCAGAGAAGAAATTCACACAAGTACAGACATACATTCATCACTCTTAAGGTGTTTTTGATAACCCTAAGCAAAACTCTAATTTCCCTAATATAATGCTTTTTTCTCTAATTCAATGCTTTCTTCTCTGCCTCCTCTGATATCCTATAAGATATAAGTCCTGATAAGAAGAGCATGAGCTACCTTGAAACACATGCCCAACACATTATGATGATTCCTGCAGGCTAGCTGTGTGGTGCTCATGGATATAAAGCCATTTAAAAAGTACACTCACTGTGTACTGGCTCGGCAGGATGGGCTGTCTGGAGGTAAGGAAGAAATGAGAAGGTGATAAGCAGGCAGGCCCAGGTAAAATTTCATTTCTTAGCCCCAAAAAGAGACTCCCTGCAAATCTATATGCTTAATCTTTATGTCTGTATTTGTATACCAAGGCAAATAACTCTGAATGTTCTCTTAAGAAAATCATACAGATAGATTAATTAACAATGATACAGAAACAGGAAAAGGCAAAATTCTTTTAAAACGTTAACTGACATCACGTTTAGTGGCAAGTGAGGTCCAATAATTTCTAGTTCTTTCCTTCAATTCCCCACTCTAGCCCTGTAAAGCTAACTAAGCCAGAGCTATAAAGAGCCAAGTAATACTTCCAACACCTATCAAGCTGGCCAAAAGGAACATTCTTCAGAATACCAGATCCCTGGGGTAATTAAAACATACAGAAAAGAGAGGAGGAATTAAATGAATGACCACAGCCTGCCAACTGAGTAAGGCTGAAAAAGGCTAGCTGGTGATAGATATGTTCCACAGTAAGAAAAGTTGAGCAGGGGTCAGGATGAGGATAGAAGAAAGCACACCCACTACTCTGAGCTTGTGATCTCGAAAGGTAATAATGGAAATGCTCAGAAAAGCCAAAGCAAATCAACTCCTCTGGCCATTTCTGGAAACATTTTGAACATAAACGAAGAAATGCAGCCTCCAGCACCTTCTGCCTCTCAGCGCTGGTGACACTCCACATGACTGCTTTGAGAAGACGGGGTAAGCACTGTGCTGAGCTGCAGCATGGAGCACAGACATCACACTCATCTCTCCCCACATGCGTGCAGCAAGCAGGTTCTGCACAGGGAATGAATTAAGTGAGAGTAAACCAAATACTCCTAAAATTCTGGTATTTTTAGGCCATCAAAATGGTAGCTCTGCAGCAGGAAAACAAAACCTCAATAAAGTGGCAATAAAGCTTGATCATTCTGTTATTGTATTTTAGCTAAACACTTACAAATTTGCTAGTTGACTGTACAATCCCTGATGAGCAACGCAGAGGCACAGCCTGTGAGTAAGAAGGACAATGATTTACCTATATACTAACCTACTGGGAGGTTTATCTGATTTTGATTACACTTCTCTTTTTATGCAGTCACTCAAAATAGCTCCAGCAACAGAAAACTGTCTGCGTAAGACGGTCCCAACACAGGCTATGTATGGTGCTTCAGAAAGGGCTTTTGGTCTTATAAATAAAGTGTTAAATATTAAAATATGCAAAGGTAAATAAGAAGAATCATTGATACCTGTTTGACCACCTCCTCCTAGCCCCACAGTCCCAGAACCCATGGCTAGTGTCTCCATTCTATGAAAACATATAGAATTCACAAATGGTAGACTGAAAAGAATATAGGAAGCAATCTAACATTCCTGCAGACTATTTAGACTGTGGTGTCAGACTGATTTAGGTTCAAACCCAATTCTTGCCACTTGTCAGCCAGGCAGTAAAACATGGACAGAACATTGAAATGTAGGTAAAATGAGATCATCCCAGAGCTTAGAACAAACGAAACCTTAAGTAAGGAATCCCACCACTACACCACCACCACCTACATCATCACCATCAACACCTCTACCATTACCACACCAACTCCATCATCACTACCAATATGTACATCATAACTGCATAATTACTGAGAAGACAAAAACAAATTAAATGAAACCAAGTATACATTTAGAAATCAATTATTAAGAGTGATCAAACATCCTACTCAACTCACTTAGTAGGATCATTGCTAAAACTGGACTCAGTAAAGAGAAACACAGAAGCCCGAGGTCAAAGCCCAGTCGAGAAGAGGGATAGAGGAACCGAACTAAAGTTTGGTCAAGGAGAGACTCTTTGTGAAATCCAGCGGTAAACAATCCCAGAGTGAGGGCAAGAGGAGTTGTCCTAATAAAGAACTTGAGGCTCACTGCACACACTCTGGGACATGCACATTGGCAGCAATGGACTGTTCCCTCTCACTCTCTGTCCAAGTTCAAGATTATAATACCACTTTACATTCCTATGGCATATGATATTTAATGAACCATGGATACATTCATTTTTATCAATTGATTCTGTCCATTGATAAATGGCTGTTGCCTAAATGAAGACCTTCTTTACAAGCAGAAACAAAACTAATTTAAACTAAAGTGAACTATGAAAACTATTTTATTTATATGCTAGAATTCTAATAATAGGTTTCCTTCTCTGAAGCTCCTTCTAGCTATAAGAACTTCACCCTTTGTATTTTATCAATGTAGCAAAGAAACTACAGGAGGCAAAAAGAATCAAAAGAAATTTCAAGAAATACATACCCTCTTTTTACCACTAAATTAAAAATACAATCCTAGAAAACATTAAGGGTAAAACCATGTTTTTAATGTTTTAAAACAAGAGAGACCTGGGACTTCCCTGACGGTTCAATGGTTAAGACTCCATGCTTCCACTGCAGGGGGCCCAGGTTCAATCCCTGGTCAGGATCCTACTTACTGCACAGTGCAGCCAAAAAAAAGAGAGAGAGACACAACAGGTAATATAATGGACACAAATTTAGTTATATTAGTCCACAATGCTCAAAAATTACTAAGCACTGGAACATGTGCCATAAATACAAAAAAAAAAAAAAAAAAGTATTTTTCAAACCATGACCTTGTTAGGGTTCTGTGGAGGTACTTGCACCATAGCTCATGGAGGCATTACAGATCATGCAAGAAAATAGCATGGGATTTGGAATCAGAATCTCTCCTGGGGTCAAGTTTACTTTTTTCCCCTGGGTAGCCATGGGACTTTGTGTACATTACTCTCAGCTTCAGTTTCTTCATCTGGGATGTAGGAATAAAAGGAGATAACGCACATCAAAGAGCTTTGCAAGCAGTAAATCACTATTCAGGTATTACCTATACTGAGAACACCAAAGCAGACTCACGTTCGAGATGTTTTTCTAAGTCTTGACATGTTTTGTCTTTAAGATAATATGTATCTTGCTTACAACCTCAGCATCTTTCTCTTTAAGATAATATGTATCTAGAATACAACCTCAGCATCTAACACAGTGTCTTGCCCACAGCAGGCACACAAATATTTGCTAAGTTGAGGTGGATGGATTGGTGGGTAGATGGATGGATGGATGGAATTTCTCTTTTGCTTGCTCGAAATTTATAATCCTATTACCATCTTAGGGTGGTGCATTTGTCCCAAAAGGCAAACAAAAATCACATTCAGAAAACAGGAGATTGTAATATTAACATTTATTAGTAATACTTATATTATTTTACCATGATCTGAATAAAGAAACCACAAAAAGGAGAATTTTATTTTTTACATTTTCCACAACCTCTCTATACCTTCTCAGATATGTGTTACTAGTCTTATGATTGTTATTCCAGATCTTTTCCCTCTTCCTTCATGTTTAATACAGGTCACGGCCTATATACTAACATAAAATTATAAATTTTATTGACATTTGTTCTACATACCTCATTAGAACTTTACTACCAAATCAGCATTGTATGATGTTTATAAACAAAGTTTCCATAGACTCAGAAACATTGTAAATTCTGCCTTAGACAAAATAAAGATACAATACCTAACTTCTGACTTTTTCACTCAGTCTCTTATTCAATAAATATTTCTATGCTCCAGGCACTAAGAATACAGCTGTGAATCTTTTCAACTAATGACGCTGGGAATACTGGATATCCACAAGCAAAAGAACGAAGTTAAACCCTTACCTAACATCATATACAAAAATTAATTAAAACTAGATTAAAGACCTAAATGTATAAACCTAAAACTATAAACCTTTTAGAAGAAAACACAGGGCAAAAGTTTTACCACATTGGATTTAGCAATTGAGCATTCTTGCACATGACACCAAAAGCACAGGCAGCAATAAATAGGCAAACTGGACTTCATGAAAATTTGAAAAGTACGTGTGTCAAAAAACAATTATCAGTGGAGTAAATAGGCAACCTAAGGAAAGGGAGAAAATATTTGCAAATCATCTATCTGATAAGGGATTAATATCCAGAATATATGGAGAACTCCTAAAGCTCAACAACAAAACAACAAACAACCTGATTCAAAAATGGGCAAAGGACTTGAAAAGTTATTTCTCAAAAAAAGATACACATATAGTCAATAATATTGCACATGAAAACATGCTCAACGTCACTGATCATTAGGGAAATGGAAATGATATACCACCTCACACTTGTTAGGAATGGCTGCTATTAACACACACACACACTCACACACAAACACACACAGAGGACAAAACAAGTGTTGGCAAGGATGTGGAGACACTGGAACTCTTACACACTGTTCTGGGGAATGTAAAATGGTACAGTCACTGTGCCAAAAAATTAAAAATAGAAATTACTGTATGAGCCAGCAATTCCACTTCTAGGTATATACTCAAAAGAATTAAAAGCAGGGTCTCAAAGAGATATTTATACACTCATGTTCAGAGCGGCATTATTCACAACAGTGAAAACATGGAAGCAATCCAAGTGTCCACTGACAGATGAATGGATAAGCAAAATGCAGTACATGCATACAATGGAATAATATTAAGCCATAAAAAGGAAGGGAATTTTGATATATGATACATCATGGATGAACCTTGAATACATTATGCTAAATGAAATAAACCAATCACAAACACTATATGATTTCACTTATATGAGGTACTTAGAGCATTCAGAATTAGAGAAAGAAAGCAGAATGATGGTTTTCAAGGGCTTTGGGGAGGGGGGAATACGGAGTTATTGTTTAATGAGTAGAGAGTTTCAGTTTTACAAGGGTTATCAAGATAGATGGTGGTAATGGTTTCACAATATTTTGAATGTATTTAATACCACTGAATTGTACACTTAAAATGGTTAAGATGATATATTTTACATTACGTGTATTTTGTCACAATTTTTAAAAATTGAAAAAAAAAATATAGCTGAACAGGAAAGTACACAGGGCTTTAGAGAAGTCCACAACAGAGGTATGTAATCCTTCTTTGGAGGTCCCAGAAAGGTTGACATCAAAATTGAGAAATGAAAGATAAATGGTAGTTACCCAGGGAAGGAAAGTTGAGAAAAAGTATCTTAGGCAGAGGGTCAGTTAAGGGCGAAAGTTTGGGGGCAGGAAAGAATAGGACCCCATCCAAGAACTCAAGTGAGATGTAAAAGCTGCCAAGGCCAAACTCAAGGAAGGCCTCATAAGCCATGGCAAGGAGTCTGGACTTAATCTTCAGAGTTGGGACATTAAGGAACATTTTAAAATGAGAGAAAATCAGGCTAGAAGATCAGTTTACAGAATGGTACAGTGACGTGGGGCTAGTAAATGCCGCCCTGACCTAAAGCTGTAGACTTGCGGTAAGAGAGAAATTAGAGGGTTTTAGAGATGTGAATGGGGTGGAATTATTAAACTTTAGTGATCAATGTAGGATGTTTTTAAAAGATGTGGAGCATCTGGAATGGTAATACTCAGAAGTCACTAAGGTGGAGAACATAGCTGGCTTAGCACCTAGCACTGAGTTAAGCAAAGACACAGGACTCAATAATGTTGGCATCACCATAATGGCCAGTCACTACCATAGGCCAAATTCATTGCTACTAACGTGCACAATCCACAGAGTTCAGAACTTGAGTTCTAGGTCAAATGTGATGCCCAGCCAGCAGTCCTTCCATAAATGCGGTGGGATCACAGGAATTAGGGGAAAAGGATACTGAAGACGCAGGAATAGTGACCACAGTTCTTTACAGACTTTAAACAGCTCCCAATCTCTCAAGATGGGAAACGCTAAGGGATGACATACATGTGGTTCCCATGAATAAAAAGATTTCTCCCTTTCTTTCAAGAAATATTAGTGTCTTGCCACTCAAAAAGTGTGGTCCACGCAGCACTACCATCACCCGAGAGCATGTTAGAAATGTAAATTATCTAGCCCCACCACAGAACTACTGAATAAAAGTCTACATTTAAAGAAAATCAACAGGTGAGGTATATGCATGAAAGGCTTGAGAAGCACTGAATTAGGGATCTGTCTACAACTCACCTCCCTAAAGCTAAAATAAACACATCAGCCTTGCTGCCCCCATAACTGAAGGAGTAACTCAACAACAGCCTTCACATTTTGCAGCTTACAAAGCAGTACACACTGGTACTCAATGGCAATTAGCATGAGTCAGAAAGTAACTACAGGGTATATGCCCAGTAGCGGGATTGCTTGGTTGTATGGTAGTTCTATTTTTAGTTTTATAAGGAACCTCCATACTGTTCTCCATAGTGGCTGTATCAATTAACATTCCCACCAACAGTGCAAGAGGGTTCCCTTTTCTCCACACCCTCTCCAGCATTTATTCTTTGTAGACTTTTTGATGCTGGCCATTCTGACCGGTATGAGGTGATACCTCATTGTAGTTCTGATTTGCATTTCTCTAATGATTAGTGATGTTGAGTATCCTTTCATGTGTTTGTTGGCAATCTGTATATCTTCTTGGAGAAATGTCTATTTAGGTCTTCTACCCATATAGCTGATTCACTCTGTTATACAGCAGAAACTAACACACCACTGTAAAGCAATTATACTCCAATGAAGATGTTAAAAAAGGACTTCCCGGGCTTCCCTGGTGACGCAGCGGTTGGGAGTCCGCCTGCCGATGCGGGGGATACAGGTTCGTGCCCTGTCCAGGAGGATCCCGCGTGCCGCACAGCGGCTGGGCCTGTGGGCCGTGGCCGCGGGGCCTGCACGTCCAGAGCCTGTGCTCCGTGGCGGGAGAGGCCATGGCGGTAAGAGGCCCGCGTACCACACACACACACACAAAAAAAATAGGACTTCCCTGGTGGCACAGTGGTTAAGAATCTACCTGCCAATGCAAGGGACACAGGTTCGAGCCCTGGTACAGGAAGATCCCACATGCTGCAGGGCAACTAAGCCCATGTGCCACAACTACTGAGCCTATGCTCTAGAGCCCACGAGCCACAACTACTGAGGCCCACGCACCTAGAACATGTGCTCTGCAACAAGAGAAGCCACTGCAATGAGAAGCCCACACACTGCAATTAAGAGTAGCCCCCGCTCGCCGCAACTAGAGAAAGCCCGTGCACAGCAACAAAGACCTGACGCAGCCAAAATATAAATAAATAAATAAATAAATAAATAAATAAAATAAATTTACTTTAAAAAAAGATGTTAAAAAAAAAAGTAACTACAGGATTTCCTGCATTCAGTAGGCCAGAATACTTAGGCAAAACTAATATAGTTATGATTTCTTCTTGTTTTAAATACTTTCCAGAGAAAAAATTCATTTCCACTACACATGTATTAGGCAGAATAGATAATTTACATTCTTATAACTCATCTCCAGTTTTCTAGTTTCCCAAAGGGCTTTGCAAAGTCCTTAATTATATGCTAGTCTGGAACAACTACTTCATTAGCTAATTTTCTGCCCACCCCCTTTTGTCAGGTGAAACTGTTACCACAGCTCTCAGTGGAGGCACAGTCACTGTGTTTTGGATAGTGATTTGCCTTAAAAGGGGTAATTAATATTCCTGTTCCAAAATAAACACCACATCTATTAACAATAATGCATTCAGGAATAGATTAAAAGGTTGAAGAAGCTAAACTTACATCAAAATTTAGACCCCCCCAAAAAAAATTCTTGCAAAAATCACTGTATACACTATTTAATACCTTGTTATTTTTTAAAAATCTTCAATTAAAAAGATTCGCACTGATGATTTATCCTCTAATTACTAAAGAACACAAAACACTGTCCATCTATGACAGACCAAATTTTAGGGTAGCTAACATCAAAGAGAGGTTAAAAAACTGACTGAATGGACAGAGAAAAAAACAGATATTTCCCTATATTGGGATCAATATTAATACAAAAGCCACTACGAAGAGGCTCCATCTCTTCAGACTGCCCAATAATCAAACGTGCACTTGGCATCAAGGAACAATATCGTAAACAAACAGCAGCGGTTAACTGGAATTCTTAGGCACATCCTAGAGTGGCGTGAAAAGTCATGGCAACAATTCCAGTTGGTTAAAAGAACTTGAAAGACATTTTTATAACTTGTCCTGCTCCCTGCACAACTTGGTGAAGAGTTTCAGAACCTGACTTCCGCCATGAACCTCTGGCTACAAACAGCCCAAGTCACGCGGCCGAGGTCTCGCACTTTTCATTTTCTCTGTCCTGTTTTCATGTATGTTTTAATCCCTGCATCTGTTCTTCCTTCCTTCTTTCTTATTCCCCTAGCACACAATTCACGTTCCAGAATACCCACTAATCTACCAATCTGTATACCCCATCTATCTCTATACTCATCCTCTCACTATCTAGTTTTATTAACCCATCATGTCAACACAAAACAGGAACAAGACGGGTGATGGAAAGAAAGGGCCCGAGACAAACCTTAGATAATTGTTATGGCCAACAAGTGCTAAAACTAGGAGAAAGAGGTCAAGAGAACTTCCTCAAAGAGATCTGGCTTTGGTTGCTAACATGATGAAATGAGAAACCATGAACTAGACTCAATGCTCTGACATTGACATGCTGCTGTGAACAAGGAAAGCAAAAATTCCTAAGAAAAAAAATGGAGAGAACATTGTTAAACCTCAATCTTCAGTCAGTACTGTGACTCCTCAACAATAGATTACATACAAATATTAGAAATTTACTGAAGGGCTGCCCCAGTTTAACTAATGCCAAGTGAGCAGCGGGAGCAACCCATCAAACCTAGGAAAGAGATGTATCTATAGTAGGTGATTGGTAAGTATCTAAGAAAAGCTGAAGCCTCTATTCTTTAGGTCCAAGATCTTCAAGTAGCTGGATTTACAAATTTCAGGACTAAGCCTACTCCAAGGTCTCATCATGTCATGTCTGATCAATCCTAATACCGTCTAACTGCTTCTCCTGCCTCCAGTCTCCCCATTTTTCTCCAGGCTGCTCGCATGTCTTTAGTGCCACTAACCGCTGCCCCTGCAGCCCCAACTCTCTTGAATGTACACTCAAAATGCATATAAAAGCACTACTATGCCTAACATATAAATGATATCCAGTAAGTGTCCGTTACTACGAATCCTTAGCTGACATTCAAGATCCTCAAAACTCTGGCCCCTACTCACCTCTCTGAACGATGACTATGCCCTTATAGGAATCATCTACTGCAAACAAAGGGGGATACTGACTCACTGTAACCAGCAATGCCACACGCAAGGTATCTCTATTTTCCCTGCTTGGAATATATGTCACTCTACCCTCCTGCTTTTTCCGTCTCTTCACTCACTCCTACTCTACTGTACAAGCTCTCTATCCCCAGGAGCAGTTCTGCTCTACTCCCACCTCTAAAAGGGCCCAACTTCACTCCTGGGATGTCCAAGAGCTTATTTTCTCTACACCACGCGTGTGCTGTGCATCTCTTTCTGTGAATATTAAGCACTACTTTAAACTGGTGAGATAAAAATTTCTGGAACGTATAAAGATGAGTTTCATAACTGAAGCAACATCTCAGCATGAAAATTCATTGTGCCTCAAATTCCAACTCTACTGATCTCTATGTCTCTAGGCTGTAAGACAGAATCTTGCCCTCAGATGAACAAGTAATGAGAGAGCTTCAGAGTCCCTGACAGTGTCTTATTTCTTGACCTCAGTGTTGATTACATGGGTATGCTTAGTTTGTAAAAACATGTGAAAAATATACACTTATGACATGTATATTCTTGTATTTATAAAAAATACAAAATAAGCAGGTGGAGAAGGGGAAAGAAGATTAAAAGAGAAAAACCTAAGATATATAATCTGTACAAAGGAAATAAATTCATTCTCAAATACTGGCCTGGCAGCCATGTCAGTAGTCCCAGGCACCTAGTTATCTCCAAGGGTATTTAAGAATGCTTACCTTTAGTGGTTTAAAAGCTATTAATCACTTTTACCCTTTTAACAAGGTGTAGCTCAGCTGAAATAAAAACTATAAACTAAAAATGTCAACATTTCAGAGGATAATACCGTCATAATTTACAGAAATACCAGGAGGACCAGCTAATTACATGAATAAAGCACTGTGGAAATGTAAATGGTATACAAATTCTAAATGATGATGATAATGATGGTTGAGTTATCTGTATTTTTACCCTTATAAATGTAATTTTAAAATAATAAGCACTTACATACCGCTTTACATTCTCTAATCAGCTTAGAGACACTAATCAAGCCACTGGTCATCCTCTGAAATACATGCAAATAATTCCATATATGGAAAATGGAAGCGAAGTCACTAAGTTAGGCTCACACTGAAAGGAACTAAAGGGAAACCAGTTCTCTTTGGTCCCTAGGACTTCAGTTGAGAAGGTGGAACATGAGGAAATAAACAAAAGAGGACAACAAAAACTCAACTTGGTTTTGCTTTTAGCTCCGTTTTTAATACTGGCTTCAAGAAAGAAAGCATTACTGGGGAATGTCTGGAAAGGAAATGTTATTAAAATGACGATCTGGCCCCACTATGTTTTAGTCCACATAGTGACTAAACCACACAGGTAAATAAAGCAAATGCGGAGTCAGTGTAAAATAAAGAAAAAGGTTCACGTGCAAGGGTACAAGGTCACTGAGATGCAGGATCAAAAGCAATTGTCTGTAACCATACTAGGGAAATGCTGATATAACCCTATTTCCTAATAGGACCATGTACACACACGTAACCTTTCACTTATACTGGAGTCGACTGAAAACGGCACCCAAGCTTAACTATGAACTAAAGCGAGGAGACAGCTTGAGCTATGTGAAATAAAACTTAACATGGGAGATTATAGCCCGTATGTACTTATGATATTCAGGTCCATCCATCTTGTAGAAGATTCCCAAGACTTTATGTGTGGGAGTTCTGGCCTGGAAGGTCTGCCTAACTGCCTCTACAAATATTTTTTTCAGATTACGACAAGCATGTTAAGCCTAATACGTGGTAAGATACCATAATAAAGGGAAGGAGACAAAGCCATAAAGGTTTATATAATTTTTGAAAACAATGGAGACAATATATCATGGTGGTTAAGTGTTTAACTGAGATTAGACAAAGCTGAGTTTAAATCTCTGCATCACCACTTAATGGCTGGGCAAGTCACTTAGCCTCTTTAAATCTCACTTTTGTCACCTCGAGAGAAAGAATAATAATGGCATTATCAATGTGGGGATTAAATGGGATAATGTGTATAAACTATAAACATGTGGTATATGCTCAGTAAATGTCAACTGTAATTTATACACTTTTGCATTATTAGTGGAGAAAATAGTTTAAAGGGAAGAGAATGGTGTATCTACACTAGAGGAATGGCAAGTACAAATGCTCAGAGGTAAAAGAGGATGAATTACGAATACTGAAAGATAAGATGGCAGTGTGGGAAGATGCCAAGTTAGCATCTCCCCACAACTAGAGCACCTGTCGGCCACTGTTGGGGAACCCTAATGCCCAACGTGACGGGAGGAACCCCCAAGTGAACTGGTAGGACGTGGGTGGACGGAGGGGGGAGGAGAAGTGGAGGCCAGACAGGATTGGTGCCCCGGAGGCTGGGGATATCGAGAGAGACAAGTGGGAGAGACCTTCAGGGAAGAGGGGGAGAGGAGCGGAGGGCGACTGCCTGGTCCACTTGGGCCAGGGAGCCTGCTGAGCTCCCAGGCCGGTAGCGCCCCCCCCGAAAGCCCCCTCCAATACACGTGGGTTCTGGGAGCATAAGAGGGCGGCCGGGGAGATCAGGTGAGGCAGGCAAGAGGAGCCATCTGGGGGGAGAAGGAGAGGAGCGGAGGGCAACTGCCCCACCCACCTGGGCACGGGGAGCCTGCTGAGTTCCCAGGCCAATGCCCTGCCCTCCAAGGCTCCCACCTCCTCCAGGCTGCGTGGGTCCTTGGGGGCATAGGAGGGAGGTCAGGGAGACCAGGAGAGGCAGGTGGGAGGGGCCCTCCCGGAGCAGGAGAGGCGCAGAGGGCAACTGCCCCACCCACTCAGACCCAGGGAGCCTGCTGAGCTAGAAGGCAAATCCCCTGCCCTCCAAGGACCCCCCTCCCCCAACCACATTGGTCCTGGGGGCATAGGAGGGAGGCTGGGGAGATCAGAAGAGGCAGGCAGGAGGGGCCCTCTGGGACCGGAAGAGCAGGAGAGGAGAGGAGGGGGTTTGCCTGGCCCACTCGAGCCCCGGAAGCCTGCTGGGCCCCCAGGTGAGGTCCCCTGCCCACTGAGACCAGAGGTGGGGGCACGCCTGGCTCCCTTCTGTTCCTTGAGCCAAAGCACCACCCCTCGCAGCACCCAGGGCCTTTTCCAGCCCTGTGGGTCCTAAACATAGGCCGCGCACACCACCCAAACCTCACCCTAGCTTAGGCCCCACACTCCACAGCCAAGATCTTCCCCACAACTTTTTCTCTTTCTTTCTTTCTTTTTTTTTTTCTTTTCCCTCCTCCTGTTTTTTACTATTGTGGTACTGATGTACCTTCCAGTTGCTGATTCATCTATAGTTTTATTTTTCTATTCTTTCTAACATATCTGTTTGTTTCCCAGTCTAATTTTGTTTTTTACTTTGTTAGTGTTCTCTTTTTTGCCTTTTTTTTTTTTTTTTGCCACCCCACAAAGCTTGCAGCATCTAGGTTCATGAGCCGGGGGTTGGGCTGAAGCTCCAGCAGCAGGAACATGAGTCCAAACCACTGGACTAACAAGAGAACCTCAGACCCCAAGGAATATTCATCAGAGTGAGGTCTCAGGGAGGTCCTCAGCTCAGCATCAAGATCCAGCTATACCCAACAGCCTAGGACCTCCAGTGTTGGAAACCTCAGGGCAAAAACCAGTAAGATAGGAACACAATCCCACTCATTTAAAAAAAAAAAAAAAAAAAAAGAGACAGCAAAAAAAGTCACAGATGTAGGAGCAAGGTAAAAACCTAACAGACCAAATAAATGAAGAGGAAATAGGCAAGCTACCTGAAAAAGAATTCAGAGTAATGGTAGTAAAGATGATCCAGAATCTCGAAAATAGAGGAACTGATTGAGAAAATACAAGAAATGTTTAACAAAGACCTAGAAGAACTAAAGAACAAACAAACACAGATGAACAACACTAACTGAAATGAAAAATACACTACAAGGAACCAATAACAGAATAAATGAGGAAGAACGAGTAAGTGAGCTGGAAGACAAAATGGTGGAAATAACTGCCGAGAAGCAGAAAAAACAAAAAAGAGTGAAAAGAATTGACAATCTCAGAGATCTCTGGTACAACACTAAATTCACCAACATTAGAATTATAGGGGTCCCAGAAGAAGAAGACAAAAAGAGGAAACACGAGAAGATGACGGAAGAGTAAGAGGCAGAGATCACCTTCCTCCCCACAGATACATCACAAATACATCTACACGAGGAACTGCTCCTATAGAACACCTACTGAATGCTGGCAGAAGACCTCAGGCCTCCCAAAAGGCAAGAAACTCCCCATGTACCTGGGTAGGGCCAAAGAAAAAAGAAAAAACAGGGACAAAAGAATAGGGAAGGGACCTGCACCAGTGGGAGGGAGCTGTGAAGGAGGAAAGGTTTCCACACACTAGGAAGCCCCTTCGCGGGAGGAGACTGTGGGTGGCGGACGGGGGAGCTTCGGAGCCACGGAGGAGAGCGCAGCAACAGGGGTGCGGAGGGGAAAGCAGAGAGATTCCCGCACGGATGATCGGTGCCGACCAGCACTCACCAGCCCGAGAGGCTTGGCTGCTCATGGGAGGGAGCTGTGAAGGAGGAAAGGTTTCCACACACTAGGAAGCTCCTTCGCGGGAGGAGACTGTGGGTGGCGGACGGGGGAGCTTCGGAGCCACAGAGGAGAGCGCAGCAACAGGGGTGCGGAGGGGAAAGCAGAGAGATTCCCGCACGGATGATCGGTGCCGACCAGCACTCACCAGCCCGAGAGGCTTGGCTGCTCACCCGCCAGGGCTGGTGGGGCTGGTAGCTGAGGCTTGGGCTTCGGTCGGATCGCAGGGAGAGGACTGGGGTTGGCGGCGTGAACACAGCCTGAAGGGGTTAGTGCGCCACGGCTGGCCGGGAGGGATTCTGGGAAAAAGTCTGAAACTGCCGAAGAGGAAAGAGACTTTTTCTTCCCTCTTTGTTTCCTGGTGCTCGAGGAGAGGGGATTAAGAGCTCTGCTTAAAGAAGCTCCAGAGACGGGCACCAGCCGCGGCTATCAGCGCGGAATGTAGAGACAGGCATGAGACGCTAAGGCTGCTACTGCAGCCAATAAGAAGCCTGTGAGCAAACACAGGTCACTATCCACACCGCCCCTCCCGGGAGCCTGTGCAGCCCGCCACTGAAAGGGTCCCGCGATCCTGGGACAACTTCCCCGGGAGAACGCAAGGCGCGCATCAGGCTGGTGTAACGTCACGCTGGCCTCTGCTGCCGCAGGCTCACCCTGCATCCATACCCCTCCCTGCCCCTGGCCTGAGTGAGCCAAAGCCCCTAAATCAGCTGCTCCTTTAACCCCTTCCTGTCTGAGAGAAGAACAGACGCCCTCAGGCGACCTACATGCAGAGGCGGGGCCAAGTCCAAAGCTGAAGCCGGGGAGCTGAGCGAACAAAGAAGAGAAAGGGAAATATCTCCCAGCAGCCTCAGAAGCAGCAGATTAAAGCTCCACAATCAACTTGATGTACCCTGCATCTGTGGAATGCCTGAATAGACAACGAATCATCCCAAATTGAGGAGGTGGACTTTGAGAGCAAGATATATTATTTTTTCCCCTTTTCCTCTTTTTGTGAGTGTGTATGTGTATGCTTCTGTGTGAGATTTTGTCTGTATAGCTTTGCTTTCACCATTTGCCCTAGGATTCTGTCCATCCATTCCTTTTATCTTTTTTTTTAACTTATAAAAATTTTTTTCATAATAATTATTTTTTATTTTAATAACCTTAGAGACCTCACAGCTCCACATAATATTAAATGGCGAAAATCTCCCAGAGATCTCAACACCAAGACCCAGCTTCACTCAACGACCAGCAAGCTACAGTGCTGGACACCCTATGCCAAAAAACTAGCAAGACAGGAACACAACCCCATCCATTAGTAGAGAGGTTGCCTAAAATCATAAATAATAATTATTTTTTATTTTAATAACCTTATTTTATTTTATCCTCCTCTATGTTATTTTATTTTATTCTCATTCTTTCTTTCTTTCTATCTTTCTTTTCTCCCTTCTATTCTGAGCCGTGTGGATGAAAGTCTCTTGGTGCTGCAGCCAGAAGTCAGTGCTGTGCCTCTGAGGTGGGAGGGCCAACTTCAGGACACTGGTCCACAAGAGACCTCACAGCTCCACATAATATTAAATGGCGAAAATCTCCCAGAGATCTCAACACCAAGACCCAGCTTCACTCAACGACCAGCAAGCTACAGTGCTGGACACCCTATGCCAAACAACTAGCAAGACAGGACTACAGCCCCATCCATTAGCAGAGAGGCTGCTTAAAATCATAATAAGGCCACAGACACCCCAAAACACACCACCAGACGTGGACCTGCCCAACAGAAAGACAAGATCCAGCCTCATCCACCAGAACACAGGCACCAGTCCCCTCCACCAGGAAGCCTACACAACCCACTGAACCAACTTTAGCTACTGGGGACAGACACCAAAAACAACGGGAACTATGAACCTGCAGCCTGCGAAAAGGAGACCCCAGACACAGTAAGATAAGCAAGAGGACAGTCTCAGAGACCTCTGGGACAACATTAAATGCACCAACATTCGAATTACAGGGATCCCAGAGGAAGAAGAGAAAAAGAAAGGGACTGAGAAAATAGTTGAAAGCTTCCCTAATATGGGAACGGAAATAGTTAATCAAGTCCAGGAAGCACAGAGAGTCCCATACAGGATAAATCCAAGGAGAAACACGCCAAGACACATATTAATCAAACTGTCAAAAATTAAATACAAAGAAAACATATTAAAAGCAGCAAGGGAAAAACAACAAATAACACACAAGAGAATCCCCATAAGGTTAACAGCTGATCTTTCAGCAGAAACTCTGCAAGCCAGAAAGGAGTGGCAGGACATGTTTAAAGGGATGAAGGAGAAAAACCTACAACCAAGATCACTCTACCCAGGAAGGATCTCATTCAGATTGGACGGAGAAATTAAAACCTTTACAGACAAGCAAAAGCTGAGAGAGTTCAGCACCACCAAACCAGCTTTACAACAAATGCTAAAGGAACTTCTGTAGGCAGAAACACAAGAGAAGGAAAAGACCTACAATAACAAACCCAAAACAATTAAGAAAATTGGAATAGCAACATACATATCAAAAATTACCTTAAATGTAAATGGATTAAATGCTCGCACCAAAAGAAACAGTCTGGCTGAATGGATACAAAAAACAAGACACATATATATGCTGTCTACAAGAGGCCCACTTCAGACCTAGGGACACACACAGACTGAAAGCGAGGGGATGGAAAAAGATATTCCATGCAAATGGAACTCAAAATAAAGCTGGAATAGCAATTCTCATATCAGGCAAAATAGACTTTACAACAAAGACTATTACAAGAGACAAAGAAGGACACTACATAATGATCAAGGGATTAAACTGAAATAGAAGCAAGCATCTTTTCTGACCACAACTCTATGAGATTGGAAATCAGTTACAGGAAAAAAAACTGTAAAAAAACCACAAATATACGGAGTCTAAACAGTGCACTACTAAATAACCAAGAGATCACTGAAGAAACCAAAAAAGAAATTAAAAAAACACATAGAAACAAAAGACAATGAAAACACGACAACTCAAAACCTATGGGACGCAGCAAAAGCAGTTCTAAGAGGGAAGTTTGAAGCAATTTAATCTCACCTCAAGAAACATGTCAAATAAACAATCTAATCCTACACTTAAAACAGCTAGATAAAGAAGAACAAAGAAAACCCGACGACAGTAGAAGGAAAGAAATCATAAAGATCAGAGCAGAAATAAATGAAATAGAAAAGAAGAAAACAATAGCAAAGATCAATAAAACTAAAAGCTGATTCTTTGAGAAG